>NC_043005.1:39520906-39533406 GCF_006345805.1 Octopus sinensis
CCATACTGAACAAATCAACCCCAGGACTTATTCTTTGTAAGCCTAGTATTTATTCTATCGGACGCTTTTGCCAAACCGCTAAGTTACGAGGGCGTAAACGCAAATGCATACATACACACACACACACACACACATATATATATATATATTATATATATATATATATATATATATATATATATCAACAACGCTATTGTTTATGTTAGTGATTTATATTGTGAAAGAATAGTGAATATTGCTAAATTAGTAATAAACTTATACATCAAGATATAAAGAAACAATACAAAATAGAACGAAGCACTCTACCTTCATGGCTATAAAGCTAGAGTGCTTCGTTCTTATTTCCCTACATTTTCAGAAGTAAACACATTTGGGGCTGAAACTATTGTCTTGCTTTATTCATTATCAACAATGTCTGAAGAGCGGTCAAATAACTTGAAATAGGAACGAATGATCTTATTTACCGGTGTATAACACACTTTTTTGTTTCTTTTAACTGTATGAAAATATTGACCTACACTTAATGCGGTGGTGTTACTGATGAAAGACTGGGTGTTATAAGGATCCAGATAAGCATAAGTCCACTTGGTCCAATGATTATTACTAATAATAAAATACTAGAAACAAACTTAAGTGTTCATAGATTGTTAGCACAGACATACGTAAAATTGCTTATTCTACGTCAGCAGTTATGTGATAAGATCACCTCATTTCTTTTACGTCTTTCCCCAGCACATCCAATCTACAACTGATATATGTCTTATATTATTTAAGGAAACATTCTTTTAAATTTTCTATATAAAAATTCTAGTAGAAAGATGAAAGAACGATAAATTTTCATCTAAATATTAGCTCTTTGTAATGAGTGGATTATAACAAAAACTTTTGTGGCCGAGCGCGGTAACAGAAAGTATCACAACCAGAAATATATCCCGCATGACTATTGTTTTGAGCAAAATATAAACAACTATGGAGTTGATCTGAAAGATGAAGCTGAATTACGCTACATTCACAACGTAATATATTTTTGTTTAATTTACAGTTCCAAACTTTATTCCAGCATACTGTTATAACGTCGTACTTACATGCACAGAAACATGCAATTTCTTCCTCACAAAACATCTTTAAAACATCTTTCAATAAATGTATGCTGAAACTTTAACTCTAGAATGACAGAAATTAGAACTTATAATTTCGACAAGAAATCAAACATTTTATACGAGACGAAAAATTTGATGCTGTATGCTCATGATTTTCTCGAACATATTTGTGAATTGATATTTCAACAGGAATCAAAGCTACTTCACAGACACAAGTCATGAACTTGACAGAAGTTCTCGGTTTGTCTGAAGTATTCATTCTCCTCGACGACGGCTTTCTACTACCACAACTCACTGCTTGTTACAATAATTTCGTGATGAATGCCAGTACCGCAAATTTTACAAAATGAAGAGCAATTATATAACATGCAATTGAAAATTGCCTCCACCTCTCCTTTCTCTTTTACTGTTTCATTTCATTTCCGTCTTACAGTATTTTTCGTGTTAATATTGATAGTTTTGTTTGAATTTGCCGCTGCTGCTGCTCTTGCGGTTGATTTCGTGATTCTTGGTGATTTTGTTGTTTGAAGACTTCAATATGTCAGTCGATAATTCGCAGCTAACGAAAGTCTTCGTTTTATCCTGTTTTAGTTAACATTGAATTTAATTATGTTTTAATTGCTTTTTATTTTCTGATATCTTCCGATTTAATTTTTCGATTAGTCAATCATCTCCTCTCCTTCCAACTTTCTCTATCTTCGACTTTCTAAATTATATGGAGAAACTACATCACTGCCTGACATGAGTACATGACATTATTATCATCACATCACTACACCGCTGTAATACCAATCTTTATAAGCATACCGCTACACTACCAGGTGTCATTGTGTTACCAAACCTAATAACTTAGATTTAGGTGTTCCCTCGTCGAACAACATATGGTGCAAAGTACTCCAGCTGCGACGCTTTTGCACTTTGAACTCTTTTCATAGCTTGAGGATTATCTGGGGACAGTGTGCTAACCTGAAGCCCAGCCCTTTGCATCTAGGAAAGAGATTGTAAGTGGAGCTGTCTCTGTTGACTACAAGCTGATGTCTACGAAACATACTATAGGTCATCTTCAATCGTGGACACCTAATCGTTGGTCTTTCTGAGACTCCTTCGCTGCGACCGAGCTCTGTTGCCGCAGCTCTTATGTCCATCCTGTAATGCAGTGTCAATGCCCGCCAGCTAAGGTGGTGTACCGAAGTTAGGAATTTGAAGCAAACACACGAGAGATTTAGAGGTGAGTGAGACACAGTGATACCCGTCCAATCTACCAGGTAGGGAGTAGCGTGCGAGGCAGCAAAGGTACTATGTCTACCCAGAGCACCCTACATCCTAAACCAAGGTGATATTATGTGTCAAAAACTATACTCATACTACATATGCCAAGTCGGAAAAAGCATGAGGTCAAAATGTTTGTAAAGAAAGATTACAACAACAGCAGTAATTAATTTTATAAGGAAATAAATAACATGACACAAGTATTCACTTATTCCCAATTATGATAAACAGGACCTAACGAAAGTGCAATAAAAATAACTACTATATTTTTACAAAGAAAAAGTGTTACAAGCAGCAGGCACTAGCGAAAGAATATGACTTTGTAACATGTACCATGTTTTCACTTATTCTTTGGGTGCATGTGTAATGACAAACAGACACACACATCCACTCTACCTTCTCGATTTTGACCGTGGTGGGTTAAAGGCGAAAGGCCAGAGAGTGTGACGGCTGAAGAGAGACAGACTATAAGGGAGACTGCTTCAGCACCCTGACTGCTAATCATTGCAGTTGAGTACACTGGAGGAAGGTAAAATAAATTTACCTTCTCAAGAAACTATCGATGAATGATAGAATTGGCAGTGTTTCAGTGAGTCATAGGATCGCGGTTTCGATTCCCAGACCGGGCGCTGTGAGTGTTTATTGAGCGAAAACACCTAAAAGCTCCACGAGGCTCCGGCAGGGGATGGTGGTGATCCCTGCTGTAATCTTTCACCACAACTTTCTCTCACTCTTACTTCCTGTTTCTGTTGTACCTGTATTTCAAGGGGCCGGCCTTGTCACTCTCTGTGTCACGCTGAATATCCCCGAGAACTACGTAAAGGGTGCACGTGTCTGTGGAGTGCTCAGCCACTTACACGTTAATTTCACGAGCAGGCTGTTCCATTGATTCGAATCAACCGGAACCCTCATCGTCGTAACCGACGGAGTGCTTCCCCCCCCCCATTCTTTGTGTAATTTGACAAAGTCACTTTAATACCGATTGTATTACCCAAAACGTTGAAGTCCCTTGTACTGAAGTTAGACATTATTATTACTATTACCACCATATGTATCAACTTAAATTGTCGTCAACATCATTACGGCTAGTACTGTTGCGATTTAAAATATTTATTATTATTTACCCAACCCGACCTAACTCTTCAACGCAACCAACTCTCTCTCTCTCTCTCCCTCTCTCCGTTACTCACTTTCTCTCCTCTATCTCTCTCTCTCTGTCACTCACTTTCTCTCCTCTTCTCTCTCTCTCTCTCTCTCTCTTTCTCTCTCACACACACACACTAACACACTGAGCTGGACAATACTTCCCCTTTCCTTCTAGAGTTCATAACAGATTAACAGTGAATTTTTTTCGCATTTCATGTCTTACGCTCTAACTCTGACCGCTTACAAAAGAGATGAAACTTTTTTAGCCAACTTGTTAGTGATGCAATGATTTTATATTGTGTGACAGTAAATGTCTTATCTTACTAATTTTTTTCTGAACTAGACGCCATGTCACTTTAGCGTAGTGGAAGGTACACTCATATATAATCGATTTGTTTGATCTTGCTCTATTACTGATAGTCCTCAATCAAACTAACATGAAAAGACATGGATGCAGCGGGTGTGTGCTATAGATATACACGCTCTTTGATGTTGTGGAATATTTCTACCCCTTTATAAAATATCTTGGGAGGTCTAGCCAATAGAAAATATTTAAGTTTATCGGATCTTTTTTATATTTAGCTCTAAAGCAGTCGTCACAAGCAGATCTATGATCAATAATAATTGTTGCTGTAATCATACCTTCCCTTCTTTTTCGCAATCAAAGTTCATTGAGAACTAGACTATCTACGGGTATTTTGATTACTATTTGTAGAAGAACGAGTGATCTGCAATGCGCTAAAAAATAAATTATAAAAGGACACACACAGAACAGAGCAGTTATAAAGTTTTTACGGGGTTTGACACGATAACATAATGAATAACCAGGCTACTTTTATCTTGTAATTAAATCAGTTGATAATGGCTTTATCTAAAAAGTATTCATACCAAAGACAACGGAAGATGTTCTGGTATCAAGATCTAAGAATGCTTTCGGTAATTCCCCAAAATGTCCAGTCAGTTCTTTTTGGAAATGAATGCAATTCAACAAAGGAATTGTATAGAATTTTATAGATCACAGTGTATTATATATGTGTGCGCGCACGCGTGTATGTATCAGTGTGAATGTGCCTATCTGTGTGTGTATACATGTATATATATATATATATATTATATATATATATATATATATAATATATATATATTATATATATATATATATATTATGTATGTATGTGTGTGTGTGTACATATATATGTACATGCATATATATATATGTACATGCATATTTATATATATATATATAAAGAGAGAGAATAGGGGTGGACAAAGAGAGAGCGAAACAAATATAGAAGCACATGAAAATGTTTTTCTGCGTCAGCATAAAAATTGCTCGGTTTTCTTCTCCTTTTTGTATAAGTGTAAGTCCCTTGGCTTGTGGAGATAAGGTCAGATAATGATCATTTGGTCAGGCAATCATCGTTTTGAGGACAGCTAGAAAACCAGAAACATGCGTCTACGATTGTCCTCTCATCTCCACCTATTAAGCCTGCCTTTTTGCTTAAATCATATCAATTTTAGACAATGCTTGAATATTGGGATTATCTCCCCTTATTATATGGAGTTGGACTTAAATGTTATTTGGTAATTATGATACATCGCGTAGAGACAGAGAGGGTTTGAACTAATCAAGAAATAATGTTGTATGGTATATGTCTGTGTTGCTTAAATACATCCCACTGGACACTCTAAATTACTTCTCTTAGCACACTTTTGTTATATATAATATATATATATATATATATATATATATATAAAATTAATTAAGGGGAGAAATTGATATTTATCAATTAAGACCAGTGGTCTAGCATATTAAAAAAGAATCCGAAGATTAAAATATTTATATATACCAATTAAGGACTGAACACGAAAAGTGGACAGTCAACATGCTAGATATAGACGTCAAATCGCCATTCACCACAAAAGATTATGTTCTCAGATCAAACTCAACACAAAACCATAGCAATAAACAAGTGAAAAATATACGAAATAAAATAATTACCCATGTACTAAATTAGTTTCAGCTGTTATTTTCCGCAAGGAAAACTGCAGCCATCATCAGCATGGTCCGTTATAAATGTAATTTGCTGGTCTAGATGCAAACACGATACCGAAATATGTTGAGTTTGATCTGAGAACATAATCTTTTGTGGTGAATGGCGATTTGACGTCTATATCTAGCATGTTGTCTGTCCACATTTCGTGTTCAGTCCTTAATTGGTATATATAAATATTTTAATCTTCGGATTCTTTTTTAATATGCTAGACCACTGGTCTTAATTGATAAATATCAATTTCTACCCTTAATTAATTTTATATAAATAAATATGTTCTCTAACCGATAAATTAACTGCTGCTAATTATTAGCTGCAGGCTAGTTTTCTCGGGTTCCAACGCGCCAAAGTAAAGGCATTTGAAAGATATATTCAAATGTAATAGGCTGAACTCCATGCACGCGATATTTCGGTATCGTGTTTGCATCTAGTCCAGCAAATTACATTTATAACGGACCATGGTGATGATGGCTGCAGTTTTCCTTGCGGAAAATAACAGCTGAAACTAATTTAGTACATGGGTAATTATTTTATTTCGTATATTTTTCACTTGTTTATTGCTATGGTTTTGTGTTGAGTTTGATCTGAGAACATAATCTTTTGTGGTGAATGGCGATTTGACGTCTATATCTAGCATGTTGACTGTCCACTTTTCGTGTTCAGTCCTTAATTGGTATATATATATATATATATATATATATATATATATATATATATATATATATATATATATATATAGGGTAATTCAAATGTCGCCATCCATAGGAACAATTTATCTATTTTATAAGAAACAGTTTATAAGAATAGTTTTTTATATTTAACAGGCTCTATATGGTGACCATTGTTTTGAATACACATTGCAATACGTTTACCCCACTCATGGTGAACTCATAATAGCACATCTGGGGATATGTGTGTAAATGAGTTGATGATGCGTTCCTTTAAATCATTTATATGTTTTATCTTTCAAATGCCCCCAAAATAGATATCAAGAGGGGTCAGATCAGAAGACCTCGGGGATCTTATAAGCTATCTCTTATAAAAACCTAAATTTTTCCTATATATGGAGACTTTTGAATCACCTTGTCTATATACATGCATATATATATATATATATATATATATATATATATATATATATATATATATATACATACATACATACATACATATAAATATACGAATATGTGTGTATATGTATGTATATATATATATATATATGCATACACACAAACTCACACACACACACAAACACACATACATACATATGCATTTGATGTCGTGAGATCTATATAGTTTTACGAGATTATGAAAGAACAGTTTTAGAAGTGAATCTTGAAGTATAGGTTAAGTTATAAATAATACCATATTCGTTTTTAATCCCAATATTTACATGCTGTTATTTATAGGTTTAACAGTTTGTGTCAAAAGCTTTGTAATATTTCAAGCTTTAATTTATATTTCAAACAAAATTACATATGAAATGCGGTTGCTTTTCAAAATATGTCGCTTCGTATTTTATTGTCTGTTGCCGTTACTGTGCCAAGCTTATACTATTTGGCTGCTTTTGAAGTAAATATATACCTGTATCCGTTTTCAACCACATCCACATTATTGAATTTCGGAAAATGCGATAATCTGCCGGTGCAAAATCTGGATTGGAGTGAGGCTGAGGCAGCATTTCCAGTTCCTCGAGTTCAAGTCTGCGCTTGGTAACAATCCGCAGAGTGTACTGTTGTAGAAGTGCCCGTGTTCCACTGACCTACCCGGACTGCAAGCTTTCAAAGCATCATATACTCGCTGCAGTTGTTAAGTAGAAAGGTTAGCATTCACAGTATGACCATCTGGGAAATGCTCAAAGTGCAGCGACCGCTCGAAATTTCACCAAACATACAAAATGATCTTCAGTTTCTACTGCCCTTGTTTGGCAATGGGTCGTGATGCCTGGCTGGAATGAAGCCACTGATTTCTCTTTGGGAGATTACGAAAATAAATCCATTTTTCATCCCTTGCTACATTTTAACGCCAAAACACAACCAACTAGAGCAATTACCAACAATCGTTTGCGGATGTTCACACGTCATAGACACTGCTCGTTGTTTTGTTCATGATTCTATTCTCGATAGCGTCTATTCACAAGGCCGAGATTATGTATATGTCGATTGATGGTGCTTTGTGAAGGGTCAAGTGCTGCAAACAATTCACGAGTGTTTGTCATTGGCTGCTATTCAACCAATTCTAGCAAAGCCACATTTTCCAGCTTGGTTTTTCTTCGAGGATGACGTCACTTTCTTTGATTCACCTGAACCAGTTTTGTGTCACACATTCGTTGACAGTTCCTGTTCCCTCCAGATCATTAATTTCTTTTGCTCGCTGCCATTGCACTCAGTCCTTTTTTCCACAGGTAGCACTAAATCACTATAATTTCAATTTTTTGAATACTCATTAATGGAGCTGTAAAATAAAGAATAAATAATTCAGTACGATTGTACAAGTAGTTGCATCAAATTAATGATATAATGTGCAGTTGGGATTTTCCAAAACTTATCGGTGAGAATACAACAACATCTGCAAACGATTGCTGATAATTGCTCTAGTTGCCTGCTTTTTTTGGCGTTGGAATGTAGCAGGGGGTGAAAAAGGGATCTATTTTCGTAATCTCAGTAAGAGAAATCAGTGGCTTCATTTCAGCCAAGCATCACGACCCCTTGTCAAACAAGGGCAGTAGAAACTGAAGATCATTTTGTGTGTTTGGTGAAATTTCGAGCGGTCGTTGCACTTTGAACGTTTCCCAGATGGTCATACTGTGAATGCTAACCTTCCTACTTAACAATTGCAGCGAGTATATGATGCTTCGAAAGCCTGCAGCCCGGGTTGGTCAGTGGAACACGGGCACTCCTACAACATGACAACGTGACAGTACACTCTGCGAATGTTACCAAGTGCAAACTTGAACTTTGACTCAACCTGGTATATGTGCCTCATGATCCAAAAGAGAATTATATATAAACGTGTATGTGCACGCGCATCTGTGTGCACGTGTGTTTAGAAAGAGGAGGAGAGAGTGAGTGTGTGTGTGAGGGAGAGAGACTGATATACTGACAGCATCAAAAGTACGTAGATGATCTACAAACATCTATTCAGAGATTGACTCAATAATAAAACAAATAGAGCAGGCAATACCCTTCGCACTATTTTAGCTGCATTGAAATCAATAAATATTAAGAGAATATCAGTGACTTGACGTTAAAAGCTTTTTTTCATGAAACTTCGTTTTGATTCGGCCGAGCTTTAAACTCTGCTGCCAACTCAGATTCGTAAACTAAATGAGACTAAATGTGAAGTACAATAGATTCGTCATAACCAAACAACGGCACCACACAAAAAGACGTCACGGAAACACGTTCTTTCACATGAGTAATCAATCAGGAGATGATTGGAAAACAATGACAGATAAAAATCCCTATTTGAGGAAAACCAACGTGAAATCTTGATAGGACACTAAGAATATTATTTCTATGCAATTAATATATATTATAATATATAGGCATGAACATATATATATATATATATATATATATATATATATATATATATATATATATATATATATATATATATATATACATAAATACATACATACATACATACATATATGTGTGTGTGTGTTTTTGTGTGTCAGTGTTTGCATCCCCGTAACTTAGCAGGTAGTCATAAAAGACCGATAGAATAAGTACTAGGCTTACAAAGAATATGTCATGGGGGCTATTTGCTCGATTAAAAGGTGGTGCTCCAGCATGGCCGCAGTCAGATGACTGAAACAAGTAAATAAGATAAAAAAAAAGGAATATATATAATATATATATATATATATATATATATATATATATATAATATATATATATATACATACATACATACATACATACATATATGTGTGTGTGTGTTTTTGTGTGTCAGTGTTGCATCCCCGTAACTTAGCAGGTAGTCATAAAAGACCGATAGAATAAGTACTAGGCTTACAAAGAATATGTCATGGGGGCTATTTGCTCGATTAAAAGGTGGTGCTCCAGCATGGCCGCAGTCAGATGACTGAAACAAGTAAATAAGATAAAAAAAAAGAATATATATATATATATATATATACATATATATATATATATATACATATATACATACATAATATTTATAATAGACACGCGCGAACACGCACACATATACAAATTTGTATATCTATATCTCCATATATATATATATATACATATATATGGGTCTGTGTGTAGATATAGATATGCAAATTTATAATGTATACTTATAAACGTATCCAAAGCCACAAACTCGTGTGAGCAACTGCGTACATATATGCGTGTACATATATGTACGTTTGTATGTGTTGATATATATTTATACACATACAGATATAAATACATACATACATCTATGCATGTGTGTGTGTGCCTCTGTGTGTGTGTAGGTACATATGTATATATGTATGTATGTATGTATGTATGTATGTATGTATGTATGTATGTATGTATGTATGTATCTATGAATACATACATGTGACTGTGGAATATTCCATCACTTCAATAAGCTTGGTAGTTTCTTTGATCAAAATATTCAACATTCATGCTTGGAAATTATGACAGTTACCATTTATATAATGTATCTTTATATTTTTGTGCCAATGGACTAGTTCCAGCATTCAATCCTTAGAAGAGCAAAGGCTGGTAAAAAAAAAAGTAAGAAAAGAAAAGAAAAGAAAATCTCGTTATCTTCAATGCAAGCGGCTGAAATGAGCTTCCTTCGAATGGTCTCTGAAATAACGTTACTCGATAGAGTGCGTAGCTCGGAGATCAGTGAGTCACTCCAGTTCGGACCGCTACTTCTGAGATGTCAAAGCTGGCCTACTACGTACATGTAATTATAACGTCGCAGAAAAGGATTAAAAAACGGATGTTTCAGGTTCTGCTAACGGACAGAAGACCTTATAGGTAGACTAAGAACGAGATTGCTGGATAATATCTATATTCCCTGTTGATCACGCTTGGCAATCTTGTCGGAAAATTGCCGTTGTTTCTGTTAGGACCGTATGGATAAGGTGCCTGAGGATTCTATCCGCACGGCCCGTTCAGACATAACGGGAAGAGAAAATAGATGGATGGATGGATGAATGGATGGATGGATGTATATTTATAAGGGTTCGGTTTAGAGCTTAGGATAAGATTTACGTGTAACTGTTAGTGTTTAAGGTTAGGCTTTAAAATCGGCGTTTAGAGTTAGGGTTTAGAGATTGGGTTAGGGTTTCGAGTAGAGAAAGAGGAATAAATTGTGAAGGAAATCTTTTAAAAAATTGAATTTGTGCAATATTTTTTCAGAATCCTTATTTTCCATAAATAGAAAAAGGAAGTCGGGAAAAAATTCCAAAAAGTAGACAAAATAAATTACGATTGAGGTACAAGTTCCTAATATTTATATCTATATTTTTATGTCTGTATCTATGTGTGTGTACTCTGTGTGTATGTGCATGTGTGTGAGTGTTTGAGTGCCTGTGTCTATGCGTATATGTATATATTATATGTAAATATATGTGTGTATGTGAGCATGCGTGTGAATTGCCGGAATAAGAACTCCAAGAACAAGTTAAGCATATCATTAACTGCTTCTATACTAATCCGTTTTAAACGTTATCGTACGTAAATAATTTAGTAAAATGTTACGCAATATTGTAGGTCAATTCAGACAGTGAGCTGGTAAAATCCCTTGGACATCAGGCGAAGCCCTTAGCGGTATTTCGTCCGTTTTTACGTTCTGAGTTCAAGTTCCACCGATGTCGATTTTGCCTTTTATCCTTTCGGGGTAAATAGATAAGTACCAAGAGTACTGGGGGTCGATGTAATCAACCTATCCCCTTCACCGAAATTTCTGGTCTTGTATCAAACTTTGAAGCCAATATTTGCAGTCGGTTACATTGAAGTGTAACTTCATCAGAGTTGCATTTTAAAACGTGCTTAGATGAGAGTCGGCTGAAAAGTTCATAGGTTGACCAAGAGAACCTCATAAAATATGACCATACGAGGTTTATTTTTTAACATAGTCCCCTTTATGGTCCACACACTTTTTTCATCGGTAATGCTGTGTTTGAATCTTATTGGTGAAGAAGCTTTCAACCTGTTATTTAAACAAGTCATCAACAGCAGATACGACGTTACCATCAATTCGATAATGCTTGCTAGTCAAGTGCCGTTAGATGTTAGAGAACAGATGATAGTCAGATGGGGCCAAATCAGAAGACTAGGGAGGATGATCAAACTGTTTCAAACCACACTCACGCACAACAGCCATTGAAACTTATGTTCTGTGCCCTGGAGCATTGTCGTGATGAAACAAGACCCCTTTCGTCAGTTTTCCTCAGTATATTTTCTTATTAGCTTTTCATAATTACCTAAGTAAGTTGACATAGTATTTTCCATTGATGGTGTGGCCCATTTGCAGATAGTCAATTAGCACAATGTCTTTTGTATCACAAAAAAAAAAGGTTCATCATCTTCTCTGCAGATGAAACCACGCTAGCCTTCTTTGGAGAAGGTTACGAGGGGTGTTTCCACCGCATGATTTGTCTCTTTGTCTCTGTCTCAAAGTGATGAAGCCAACACTCATCCTGAGTTAGGATACATTCAAAGAAACCAGCTGTATCAATCTAAAACAACGTCAGATTTTCCCGTGATGTGATATGCTTGGTGTATTTTTTATCAGGAGCCAGAAGATGTGGCACCCACGAAGCAGAAACCTTCGGCATGCCAGGTTTATTGTACAGCATATTCAGAACTCCCTCACGGGATATACTAATAGTACTGGGTATTTAATTTATAATCAATCACCTGAGATGAAACAATGCAGTTGTCAATAAGGGTTGAAATTAATGCATGCA
>NC_043005.1:39540906-39559444 GCF_006345805.1 Octopus sinensis
TGCGGCCTTAAGAATATTATTCAGCTACACCAGTAGTCGAATGATTATTTTATTTATCATTTATTTAACATATGTAAGTTTAAACTCTCCATTTTCCCCTTATATATATACTAGCAGTATTGCCCGGCTCAACTGGGATTTCAGGGAGTCGCTGGCGATGTATCGTGATGATCAAAAATACGGCCTGCTAAAATTTGGTTAAAGGGATTCAAACTGCAGACTCAACGCAAAATGATCACATTTAATTCAAAGCGTTAAAAATGTTATGAAAACAATTGGTATGTGTTCACGAAGTCCAAACGATTAATACGAAAAAACCCTCCAGGCTACATCCCGAAAATTCATTTCTTTGCCGAATTTCTACAATGTTTACGGCGATTCGTTTTTATATCTTGGTTTTTTATTTTTCATGCAATTTACGCATGCTTGCACGCGTGGTGAACACAGTTCACGTCAAACAGCTGACTGAGTAAAGTTCACTATTCAATGCATGGGATAAGGCCTAAACAAATACATTATCGATTTTTGCACTTGCGAGATGAATTTCGGAACAGAAATAGCGCAGTTCAATTTTCATTTGCCTAAACTTTAAGTGACCTATTTTTTGTGGTTCTACGTTTTGTTGGCTAGGAGATGTGCCGGGAAGTTAAACACACAGACACACAAGTTGAGTTTTATATATATATATTATATATATATATATATATATATATATATATAAACACATATCTATATATACATATATAGATACATAGATATATTGATAGATATTGTATATATGTATGTATAATTGCGCACGCATGCATATATACACAGATTATTTTCGAATGAATACACACACATATGTATGTAGACACATAAATATATATGTATGTGTGTACGCTTATATATATGTATGTGCTTGTGTGTACATATATGTATACATATCATATATATGTACACTAATATATCTACATATATTAATATATGAGTGTGTGTGTGTATACAATAACGAACATACAGAGAAAGTGTGTGAGAAAATTAGAGAAGGTGAAGGAGATAGAAACATAGACAGACAAACAGACAGACAGACAGACAGATAGATAGATAGATAGATAGAGAGATAGATAGAGAGATAGAGAGATAGATAGATAGATAGATAGATAGATAGATAGATAGATAGATAGATAGATAGATAGATAGATAGATAGACAGATAGACAGATAGATAGATAGATAGATAGATAGATAGATAGATACATAGATACATAGAGAGAGAGATTCATAGGTATATGCCATTACATTTGAATGTATGCATGTATGTGCTATGAATATGTTTATGAGTACATGAATGCATATACTATGGATGCATGTACGTATATATCTATGTATGTAGGTATGTGTGTGTGTTTACGAATGTATATATGTATATATTTATATATATATAATATATTATATATATATATATGTACATATTCTTTTACTCTTTTATTTGTTTCATTCAATGACCACCACCTTAAAGTGTTTTAGTAAACGAAATCGACCCCAGGTCTTCATCTTTATAAGCCTAGTATTTAGTCTATCGGCTATTTTGCCGATACTCAACGTTACGGGGACGTACACACACCAACATCGGTTGTCAAGCGATGGTGGACAAATACAGACACAAAGACGCACATAGCAAATTCACTCGCAAGACTTTGGTCGACCCGAAGCTATAGTAGAAGACACTTGCCCAAAGATGCCACGTAGTGGACTGAACCCGGAGCCTTATGGTTCGGAGGCAAGCTTATTACCACACAACCACACCTGCGCTTACATATACACATATATTTACATGTATATATGTATACATATAACCAGCCATCGTACAAAAAATTATTATTTTAGGAAGCCAATACATGGAAACTCACGAAATACAATTAATCCTCGTATATCCTTTTTGGTTCCAGCTGGTGACTTTTCCCGGTTAGATTTTCTGTGGTGTAATTACTCTCACATTAGAAGGATTGTCTTTCAGTAACGTCTGATGTACTCGGATACAGCTATAGGAATAACACTATATTACTAATAGCAAATGTTACACGAAAACGTTTTGTGGAATTTTCTTAGATGGTTTTAATATAGTTTGATTAAATTAAGTCCGGACTGCTATTTCTCGCCTTAATTTTTTATTCTACTCGCTTACTTCAAATGTAATATAATCTTAATCCATTAAACCGATTTTAAAATGTTATTGGCATACTATAGAGACATTTCAATGTTTCGACTTAATTTCAAGCTAATCTGAGTCGCGTAGATTAATTGTCATTGCTTAAAAGAACAGCGAAACAACGTTGATGAAACAAAAACAGAAAGCTTTAAAAGCGGATTGCATTATCTACTCTATTAGCTGTGACTTCCTCATTTAACATACCATTAAAATATTGAATTATACTTAAATGGTGTACTTTATGGATTCGTAATTCTAATGGTCCTTAAAATGGACTACTGAAATGTACAGGAAATTGTTGATGAAATGATCCTAAGATATCAAAGGCTGAAACCTTATTTTAATAACTGAAACCTTATTTTAATAACTGAAACTTATAAGTAAGTATGTCTGTGCGTATGTATGTGTGTATATGTAAGTGTATATATATATATATTATATATTATATATATATATATATAAATGGCGGTGCCCAAGCATGGCCACAGCTCATGAGCTGAAACTAGAATCAATCAATCAATCATATATATATATATATATATATATATATATATATTTCTATATATATATATGTGTGAATATATATATGTATATATGTATATGTATATATATACGCACATATATATGTACATATATATACACCTATACATACATATATATATATATATATATTATATGTGTGTGTGTGTATGTATATACATATAGATATAATACATATATTCTTTATTATTCTATCATGTGAATATGTATACGTATGTATGTATGTATGCATGCATGTATATAATACTTTTGTATAGGGTTATAGGAATTCAATCTTAATAACTAAATATGTTTCACATTTAAATAACAATAAGCTGTGAACTTAATTACAATGCAATGAAATATAAATTAGTATCGTGTGATCTTCTACTGTGAATGGGTTGATATAAACAGACACATCGGCTTATTCGGTACTTGGACAATAAAGAATCAACTGGAAGCCGACCAATTTCAGAGGATCGAATGTAACTGCATAAATCACACACAAAAAGTTTTTGTTTAGTTTAAGCAATATCACTTCATAATATTTAATTTCAAAGTAGGAAAGACATGTGGAATCTTAGAAGAAGCAGGATTCTCAGTTTTATTAAAATGTTATTGAAAGCCAGGGCATTGAAATAGTATTAAACTATCAGATAAATTGCAGCACAATTTTAATCAAGAAAATTAATAAAATGTAATGTAAAATACTGGTTTTTCTAACAAGACACGAGGCTTTGAATATCCACGGCGCCATTTTTCTAATGGTGTGCAGTGGCTTTTCTGTCGTTCAATGCGCCTCCAATATGTTCGTGGGATTTTTGTTTTTATTTTATTTCTTCATTTATACATTTATTTATTTTTGCCTTATCGGTTTTCATTGAATCAACTTAAACGTCGAACTCTGGTAAAATGGCCTGGCACCGAATAAGATAAAATTAATGGATATGGTCGTGTTAATGTTGCTGTCTCTCCCAGGTCAAATGGTTCCAACTGAGGAGCAGTATATACACAGTGTGGTTCACAAATCCCTTTGGCGTTTTAATGTTATATAAAATCTATATATATAAAGTCTTACCGTATGTTTTTAATACAAATTTTGGTGTATATATATATATATATATATATATACATACATACATACATATATATATAATAATATATTATATTATATTTATATTATATAATATGTTATACTATATTATAACATTATACATAATTCTTTTTATTCGATATTTTAGAATAATATCATTGCCTTAAAATGAGAGATATTTGCAGTTCGAAAATGGCGTAAAATTAATTCCTATCGAATTATCTGTTCATACTTAGATCAATAACAAGGATAACACAAGAGATACTCGGAGTAGCATGAGTCTGACTCGACTGAAATAACATATATTCTTTTCTACTATTGGCATAAGGCCCGAAATTTTGGGGGAGGAGATGAGTCGATTAGATCGACCCCAGTACGGAACTGGTACTTAATTTATCGACCCGAAGCGATGAAAGGCAAAGTCGACCTCAGTGGAATTTGAACTCAGAGCATAAAGACAGACGAAATACCGCTAAGCATTTCGCCCGGCGTGCTAACGTTTCTGCCACATTTCAAATAACGTATGTTAATCTCTACTATGTGAAGGAGCTTGACTCTGTAGTTAGGGTGTTCGGCTTGCGATTGTAAGGTCTGGAGGTCAATATCCAACGGCATGTTGTGTCCTTGAGCATGATATTTTATTTCACGTTACCCCTGTCCATTCAGCTGATAAAAATTAGTAACACCTGTATTTCAAAGGGTCGACCTTGTCACATTCTATGTGTTCTCTCTCAGAACTATGTAAAGGTCTGCCGTGCTCAACCACTTGATCGAATCAACTGTAACACTCGTCTCCGTACAGTACAGAGTGTCAGTTAATCTGTACTATGGTATTGACTGCAGTCGCCATATTTTATTCAATAAGTACCATAATTGGGCTGTTATCTAACACGACATTCGGTTAGTATGCCTAATCTATTGACAAATATACTCGGTATATTAGTTTAAATGTTTGTGGCATATTTCAACTGCTAAAAGGCAAATTCATTACAGTTAATAGAGAAAATAACTAACCTGTACTAAACTAAATTTTCCTTATGCCTAAAAACTGCTTGGCGCTTATATTTTGTTATTTAATATGATCGGCCATCCACCTGAACAAATAAGTCAACGTTGTTGATTGTATTGCACATAATGCTATTGCTTTATAATATGTAATCTCTCATAGTTACCTCCCATCGATAAAAGTCAACTAACTAGAAACATCGATATCTGGGAGTACTGATAGATGGTGACACTGAACAAATGGGGTGTTTTCACACCTTTTTACCATAAGAGAAATATTTTCTCTAAGGTAACTGCAGTGAATTTACCTTTTAACAGTTGGAATATGTCACAAATATATTTTAACTAACCTAAACACTGCTTGGCACTACACATTTCCTTTCTCAGTTACTGCCTTCACCACCACCTGAGCCCCAAATGTTTCCGTCTCTATTTCCACCCCATTTTCGATTCTACTTCTACCATCTTACCCATACTCCGCACCACTTCTTACCGCCGTATGCGTGCCACCATTCGTTCTAATCTCTCTAAAATACACACCCTCGACTGCCTTCTCTTTCTCGTTAATTTTCTTTTTCTTTCTTGCTGCTCAATATCCGTTGCACATTTCACCTTAGCTTCATTCTCCGCCTAAACCACCTCTTCCATGACATTCTGGCTTGTACTCAAGAACATAAACTTTACTCTTTTATCCTGTCCCACCCGATGCCACTACTCCCACCCATCCCTCCCTGATTCACTCCCTATCCTCACTACAACCCTTCCATTACTCCAATCCTCCCACATATCACTTCCTCCTCTCTCTCCTCCCAGCCTCTCACCACCTCCCTCACGTAACTTACCCTCGTGCCCCCCACGTCAGTTTGTGGTTACCATTCCTCCTGATCTCTCACTCTCTATCTCTCTGAAGCAGAGCGCTCCATTCTCAGTTAGAATTTGCGCTTCACCCCCATCATTCTATCCAGTAATAAGTTTCAGACTCGTGCTGATAACCAACATTTCGTGCGCCGCGTCAGGCTACATGCACTATTCCACAACACCGATGGCCGCCGACCATCCTACTGGACGCCAACTCCTGGCCAGTTCCAAGCATTTATCATTCTGCAAGCATTTGCTAATGTGTTGTGGTCCGGTTTTACTTAGAAAGACGTCCCCGACATTTCAGTATCTTCTCGGCCGAATTCTCGGCCCTTCGATGTCTCCGACCCTGCAAAGATATGATCATTGAACCGGCTGACAAAGGTGAACCTATATATATATATATATTATATATATATATATCACGTGACCGACCATACCATCAGATGTTGTTACACATCGCTGGTAACAATGCGTTCGCATTGTTTTAGCCTTCGAATGACGCCACCCCGCTGGCTAAGCGAGCAGGCCATATATATATATATATATATGTATATATATATATAGAAAGAGAGAGAGAGAGAGAGAGAGAGAGAGAGAGAGAGACACTCACACAGATATGTATCCTGCCAATATATATATGTACCAGTTTCTTCAAAATAGTTATATGTTTCTTTTACAATGAAAAACATTAAAATTATGTTAGATGTCACCAAGATATATTCACTTAGTTGGGTACGCAAGTTTACACGTTCACAAGTGTAAGATAAGTTGGGAAGTTGGAAAGTTACAAATTAATGACAATAATTCAGTGAGGAAAGACTCATTATATAAACAGAACCAGCAGTCTTAAATTTCGTGTACTATTTTTCCTCTTTTGGCTGAAGAATTTTTGCAAGCTCAGTCATGAATAGGAATTTTACTTTCAGAAACACGATTCGTAATTCGGCCGACATAGATCCAAATTTGAGTTTGATTTTGGTTTAAAAAAGACGAAAATATTTCCTCATGCATATTCAAAATGTTGGCAAGTAAAATACGTAAATTGTGGTTCCTACTGCAACATTTGTTTGTCTTGGCATTTGTCGTGGCATTCCATTTTATTGCTAGTTTGCTTTCATTTCTCTCTTCGAAAAACCAAATATATTGTCATAGAGAATTGAAATGTTTCCAGCTTCATTACGTGAACTGTGATGTGTTATATACGTATTATGCTTAAAAGTGTTTTTAAGGTAACATCTTTTAATGATGTCTTTTCTTTACGAAACCTGATAACTTTAAATTTTAAGTTGGGAATGTGTGACTTGAAAATGGAAAATTCCAAAACGTTATTCATTTTGATGTGAAATATCCCTTTTCAGTATGAAACACACGTCATATTTCGATGTCATACAAGTAACATAGGTTAGGTAAAGAATTTGAAGCATCTGGAGCAATCTTCGATCATTTTTGTGCCTATTTATTAGGGAAAGAAAGCTTGTCAGTTAAAGAAGCGAAGCTTCATGAAAACTAGGGTATCTGATATACAGCCATCAGCCGATTACATGTAAAGCAAGTGGGAGTGCGGACGCATACATGTGCACATGTGTGCACGTGTATTTGTGTTGAGTGTGTTGTGTGTGCGTGCGTACATAAATGTATATATATATGTGTATATATATATATATATATATATATATATATATATATATATATATATATATGTGTGTGTGTGTATATAATATATATATATATATATATATATATATATATACCTATGTATGTGTATATTTGTATATATGCATATGTAGTATACATGTATATACATAAAGGTATTTTTATATTTATATATATATGTGTGTGTATCTGAGTGTGTAAATATGTATGTATATATGTATGTATGTTTGTATGTAAAAGCATATGCATTTGTGTATATAAATATAAATATCATTGTCTTCCTTGTGTGTGTGTATATCGGTGTATATTTAATCAAATTGCGCGAAACATCACAGTGATATTAACTGTTTAACTGTTTAACGTCACAACAGAGAGATCGAGTTAAATAAAAGATATTTCAATAGACTCAAATCTCTCTTGTCGATGTCCATAAACAAATCCCAACAGAGAGCATTAAGACAGTAATATATGAGTAATAAAACTGTTATGACATGTCCTATGTTATAAAAATAAATATCACATGTTAGCAATAAAATCTAGAATTATGAAGATCGCCATTTCAGGTATTGCTATATAGCAATTAACATGTAGTTTCCTTTATTGAGGGTTATGGTGGGAAGTTGATTGGCAATAATGAAACGGAATATGTTGACCTGTAATTAAAATTCTTGTTAATAACGTCAATGTCGTAATATTTCTGTCATTTGTGTCGAACTTTTCTATTTTGCTTTATTTCGGTTCTGTTTGCTGTTATATATATATATATATATATATATATATATATATATATATATATATATATATTTCTTTATTACCCACAAGGGGCTAAACACAGAGAGGACAAACAAACGGATTAAGTCGATTATATCGACCCCAGTGCGTAACTGGTACTTATTTAATCGAACCCGAAAGGATGAAAGGTAAAGTCGACCTCGGCGGAATTTGAACTCACGACGTAGCGGCAGACGAAATACGACTACGCATTTCGCCCGGCGTGCTAACGTCTCTGCCAGCTGTGTGTGGTTGCGTGTGTTTATCCGAGTGTGTGTAAGTGCTAATACATATGCACATATATGCGTCGGTGTATATCTAATACACTTATATATGATGTATATATCTATATATAGGTGTATATGTATGTTATATATATGGGGGTGTATATATGCATACATGTATGTCTTTATTTATGCATGCATGTATGTATGTATGTATGTATGTATGTATGTATGTATGTATGTATGTATGTATGTATGTATGTATGTATGTTGCAGCACGGTGCGCACACATCAGGAGAAGGCCGTAAAATCGAGAGGAAGTCGTCCCTTCCGTCTGTAGGCTAGGGTGACACCTTGAACAAACGTTAGCAACCCCTTAGGTGTCCGCCAGGTATGTGGTGAGTATGTCGGCAGCAGAACTTTGGATAATCCACCAGGCGGAGAAGTCCTAGATCAACGGTTTGAAGGTTATTGCAGCAAAATGCAAGATCTATACCATCTGACAATTGTTCATCAACTAGCAAGCTAGCTGCTACTGCGGAGCAGCCTCAGCGTCCACCATGCTCATTGCACTCTTGTACACTACTTGGTACTTGGCGCGGGTTAATGTGGGGGCGACGTCAATAGGCGTTCTCCTCGGAGAGGTGAGAAACCCTACGGCGTGTATATGTGACGGTAGTCGGTGTAACTGGAAGCCATTAGCAATAGCTCAACAGGCAGGTGGCTCACTCCCGATGGTCGCATTCAGTGCTGACCTCCGAGCACCAGCAGGTAGAGACAGCAGTATCGGTGTCCGAGCAGCCCTTTTTGGGGAGTACTATCCTCTCCGAAAGCTGAAGGTCCCTTTTCTTCTAAACAGTGCAATCAAAGTCGACATACAGAGGACAGCTGCCGAAACATGTATGTAAACACTCAGGCACATACATACATACACATACACACGCGTACATGCCCCACACACACAAACACGCACACACACGCACACACGCACACGCACACACAAACACACACACACACACATATATATATATACATAATATATATATATACTTTTATATATATATATAGATATAGATATACAGACAGGCAGACAGACAGACAGACAGACAGATAGATAGATAGATAGATAGATAGATAGATAGATAGATAGATAGATAGATAGATAGATAGATAGATAGATAGATAGATAGATTCTTTCTTTAAGCCTTTCTCTTGTTTCAGTCATTCGACTGCAACCAGGCTGGAACACCGCCTTTAGTCGAACAAATCGATCCTATGACTCATTCTTTGTAAACGTAGTACTTATTCTATCGGTCTCTATTGTCGAACCGCTAAGTTACAGGGATATAAACACACCAACATCGGTTTTCAAGTGATGGTGACGGAGACAAGCACAGTCACACAAATATATACATATATCAACTTCCTGTGTTGAACTTCCTGTCTTTGGCCTCCTAACAAGCTATTTACACACGCACGTATGTATACATCATTACAGTTGCGACGATATCTGATAAATATTTTAAAAAAAACAGAATTTCTAAAGGTCCTTTCATGTCAGAAAAAAATTCATACGGAGAAAGACGCCTTTTTCTCAATTAATTAAATGAGGTACTGTATATTGTAAATTGATTTTCCAATACATATTTCGGACAATTTTGGAACAAGTCGCTTTATTAAGACTTGATATTTCACATTTAAATTATTCTTGGCGCAAATCGACTTTACACCTTCACTTAACTGTTTTGTCAGTGTCAACATAGTAACCAGCTATTTACACACACACACACACACATGTATACATCATTACAGTTGTGACAATTTCAGAAAAATAAAATTAATTTCCAAAGTTACTTTCATTTTTTATGTTTTCCAGCTTTCTGTTTGTGTAAGATATATACTTATGTGAGTGTGTGTCAGTGGGAAACAAAATTTCAGACAGATTTCATTTAATTGACCAATTGTCAAAAGGGTATAACTATAGATTACTGCCCCTACCCACGACTTTCGATGATCATAACTTTCAGGAAAATGGATATTTCTAATGAAATTTTCTACGAATATGTGTTATATCATGTAAATTTCTAATATACAAAATATTTTAGGGAAAAGTTTTTAGGAAGGCGTGAGGGAGGATATTTGGTTAAAATTCACCGGAGTCCACTTCACTTCACTTAACTTTCAGGAAAAATGGATATAATTTTAAAGAAATTGTCTATAAATATGCTTCGTAATATGTACATTCCGAGCATATAGGAATTTGGGCAGAAAACAATTGGGGGTTATTTTTGCGAACCGTTCCCCACTCGGGAGTGTTTCGGAACAGGTCGTCCCTATTTGTTACTTTTTCTCTGTTTTGTGCGTTTGTGCATCCGTACAATTCTATTGAAGCAACAGGCAATGAAGGTAAATGAAGCCCTTACAAGAAAACTCATACTGAATATAATAACTAAATGTCTGGTACACAGATATATGTTATTAAGACGACTTAACTGTTGCATAAGATATTTTTTTCACTTTCAGTAAATTCCCAGGTAAACGTTTCTAATACAAAGGCAGAAGACACCAGAAGCAAAAATAAGGAATACACACGCACAGTTAAATATAGGAGTGTAAAGTATAATTTGTTACATAATCTCTATAATAAACATGATATTGAATGGAATAACTCCCAGTTTGAACTTTTTCCATTATGTGTGTGTGTGTGTCTGTGTGTATCTGTGTGTGCGTGTGTGTGTGTGTCTGTGTGTGTGTGTGTGTGTGAGGACACTGAGAATAAGCATGCCACCTATTTTTACTTTTAATTTTTCTACGGATTCCGACCTTGTCTCCAACGGAGATTCTGAATATCCAAAAAATCTACTTTTAGACTTTTTAATACACCCACTACTGAAATTTTCAATTTTTTTCCCGAAATTTTACGACTAGGGTTAAAGGTTATATACGGATGCACAAACGCATAAAACGGAGAAACTGAGACAAATATAAGCACCTTGTTCCGAAATACCCCCCAGTGGGGAGCAGTTCGCAAAAGTTTTCCCCAAAAATCGTATATGCTTGGAATCTACATAGTCCGAGGTATATTTGTAGATGATTTCATTAAAAAATATCCATTTTCCCCCTTCTAAAAACACTTTCCCCAAAAAATTTTGTATATTCGGAATTTACATGATATAACACATATTCGTAGAAAGTTTCATAAAAAATATCCATTTTTCTGAAAGTTATAACATCCAAAGTCGGGTGGGAGTGGCAGAAAGCTTGTGGTGAGATGGTACCAAATGTTAATGATATCATAATGCATATGCTCCCAAATATTGCACAAAACTTTAGTAACAGTCAATGGCTCTGTGAGCGAGTCATCTTAGATCCAGGTAATGATGCTGTCAACAAAATCAACTGGAATCTCTTGCAGCTGTTGCCTAGACAATGTTAACATTGAGAACATATATATATATATATATATATATATAAATGATAAACTGTAACGCACAACAGATGTTCCTTTGTCAGGTTAAAAAAACTCAGTACCAAAAAACATTGTAATGTTTTCAGTTCCATTAGATTCGTGACAAATATGACCCACATTATAGAGCCACCCTTATATCTTCCACATACTAACAGTTTTAAGTGCCTGGTACATGCTATTAAGATATACTCATTTACAAAAACGTAACTGGAGGACGGGAGAACGCTGGGAGATGGGTATAAATTGGAGTGGAAGCGATAGGGGTGGGAAAGTGGGGTGGCACTTTTGGTTTTGCCGCATAAGCCTGTACAGGGTCGGAAATGACCCAAGTCAATGGCTGCCTATTGCGGCACACACTCTAGCTATACTATTGCTCATATGTGAGTGACTACTGTGACAGCAGTATGATTCCAGGGCGATTTAGCAGTTCTTTCTAGGAGGTCGTGAGAACGATTTAAAGTTTCTTCTTAAGCTCATTCTTCTTTCATCGTTAGGTGGGTAGAAAATATATCAGTAAAATACTTACTTAAAACCAATACACTATTCACCGGTGTCTGCAATTGCTAGTCTTCTGTCTATGTAAGAGACATCGCTTTGAAGAAAGCTACGGTAATAACCATCATCATCATCATTATCATTGTGGTCGTTATCGACATCATCATTAATATCATCAGTCTGGCATTTGAGAGAATGGCGTTGTTATCTTTGAAATTTCTATAGAGAAAACTGATGAGTGAACAAAGAGTGGAAGATATTGTTAAGCCGATATATATATATATATATATATATATATATATATAAGTATATATGTATGTATATATGCATATATATCTATGTTTATTTACAAAAACATGAATATGTCAGGGTATCTATATATATATATATGTATATATATATATATACGTGTGTGTATATATAAATATATATATATATATACATACATATACAGACACGTATACATATATTTGTGTACACATTAACATATATATATGCACGAATATTTCTGTGTATAAGCATATATATACACATACATATACACATACATACATATGTAAATATTTCTGTATGTAAATGTATATATACATGTATACATTTATGTGTATAGATATACACAAATACACACACATATATGTGTGTGCTATGTTGCATATATAAGCACTTAGACATTTATATATATATATATATATATATATATATATATAGATATATATATATATATATATATATATATATATATACATATATATATATATTAGATGTATAGATATATATATATATATATATATATATATATATATATATATATATATATATATATATACGTATGTATATGTATGTATGTATGTATGTATGTATGCATGCATGTATCTACGTATGTGTGTATGTTTGTATATATTTATATTTAAAATTTTGCGCAACAGTCTTTTCAATTAATAAATTATATTTTGCAAGACAGGAGAAGCTTGTTAAAAACTTATTAAAAGAAACTTCAACAAGACAGTGTTTTACTTTGAATACTTACGTTAAATACTATATAAATGTGAGTGTAGTATGTATGCCTGTACAACTACAGGAGTAGAGAGTAAGGTATCGTATTGAGAGAGACGGGCACGGTCAAACAGCGAATGAGTTTCTTCATAAGATAGACGTATCGACACTCAAAGACAGGTAGATTTTAAAGATGTCGATGGAAAAGAAAGAAAAAGCTATATATATCTATACATATATATGCATACACGCGCGCATATATGTTTATGTATGTATGTATGTATGTATGTATGTATGTATATATATATATATATATTATATATATATATATATATATATACAATAGATATATAATTATTTAATTATAATCATAATTACGTTTACTGGAGAGGTACCAGTAAGCTAGATAATAAAGTCAAAACTAACTGTTAAACCACATCATGTATTCATATAGCACCGGTAAAAAGATAAATGAACAAAGAAATTAGCAAAAACCTGATGGTTAATCCCAGATCGACGATTTCCGGTTTAGTAATAAAATGATTTGCCTTCGTCAGTGGAGATATACCAAAATTAGTACATAATTACAATTATGTATATATACAACATACGAATACTTACATACATTTACGCATACATACATATATAATTATATATGCACGTATACACTAGACTAATCCATTTGTCCGTCTGACACCATGTCCTATATGGTCAAAAATATCACCACAGTAAATATGATAACATAGAGCGAATATATATTTATATATAAAGAGGATAAGACTATTGTTTAAGGTAACGATCATATCATGTGGCAAGCATGGAAAAAACCGTATAGGTAATAATTACTATAGATATATAATTATATAAATATAATTGAGGGTAGTGGAGATGTTCCCTTAATTATAATTCTATATATAAGGCAACGCATGGGAGTCATTACAATTTCATGATAATTCCTTTTGGGTAAAAAATAATGGGGACGAGTTATTTAATGTGGCACTGGGGAGCTTTAATGGTGCAGAGACAGCTGACGCTGTAGCCCTCTATATCTTAAGTAGACTTACAAAAGAAATAAAAGAAGCCACCGTATATTCACATAGAGGCGATGGGCTGGGATGTAGTAGTACACAAAAACGGATACGATATGGATAGGATAAGAAAGAATTATGCAAAATATTCAACCAGTTAGGTCTAACAACCACATTGAATATCAACCTTTACAAAATCAACTTCCTAGATATTAGCATGAACCTTAGCAAATGCAAACTTAAACCCTACCACAAATTAAATGAGGAAACTTCGTACAAAGACATAGACTCCAGCCACCGACCAGCAATCATTAAGCAACAATTACTTAATAACGTTAGCAGGCGCGTCTCCAATCTATCCGCCGATAAAGACACTTATGAAAAGTCCGCACCATACTATAAGGTCGCTTTTGAAAGGTCCATCTTTAAGAACATCATAAACTACATTGAACCGAATTCATATAGAGCCAGAAGCCGCTGAGAAAAATGTTATATTTTAACGCACATGATAGCATGAATGTAGTCACTAACATAGCGAGGAAATTCTAAAAATTAATAGATACTAACTCCCCAAATTCACACAAACACCATATGATCTTCAACAGAAACGCTTATAAACTGAACTACAGTTGCCTCCCCAATATAGGTCGATAATGCTCAACCGCAATAAAAATGAATACACCAGGAATACCGCCGAAAGACACTGTAACTGTAGGTCTCCAAACTACTGCCCTCTAAATGATAACTGTTTGAAAAAAGAATTTATATGGAAGGCGAAAATCATGTATCCCAACGATGTAACAAAGACGTAATCGGAATGACGGGCAACTCGTCCAATGAAAGATACACACAACACCTGGCATAATTCAAGGACGAACATAAAAGACATTTGTCATCCCTAAGCAATATGATATGGACATCGAAAGAAGGAGTAAGAACCTCCGTGTAACATGGAACATTATTGTTATAGCCGGAAAGTTCAGAGGACGGGGAACCAAACGTGAGCTCTGTATCACCGAAAAGCTAAATATCATACAGTCAACAAATAACATTTTGAATATTAGGGCTGAAACCTGATCTCCCTGGATACACGAGCAGCATTTCACTCTCCGACACTTCTAAGAAGAACCACCACCAGCACCACCAGACCTACGAGGATATTTTCCTTCCCTGAACTTGAACATTGAATATATACAACACACGAACTCCACACATGAACAGAAGCATGCTTCTCTGATGAATTCCTTCAGCATACAAATACACAAATATCCTATACACCCAGAATATAAGATATAATGCAAACAAATTCACTGTCCAACATGTTTTTTCCCAAAACAAACACCCAAACGGATAGACAGACATACAGACATATATATATATATATATATAGATAGATAGATAGATAGATAGATAGATAGATAGATAGATAGATAGATAGATAGATAGATAGATAGATAGATAGATAGATAGATAGATAGATTGATAAATAGATAGATTAGATAGATAGATAGATTGATAAATAGATAGATAGATCGATAGATAGATAGATAGATCGATAGATAGATCGATAGATAGATAGATAGATAGATAGATAGATAGATAGATAGATAGATAGACAACGGTATCAAATGTGATTGCTTGAATAATATAAGTGCTCACTGTGTATTAAGAGTGTAACAAATTGTTTCATGTGAGTTGTATGCATTTTAAGTGCACTATGTAATCCTTTGGCAATCACGTCCATGTTAGATGAACGCAAATGCTTGTAAAAGAGCCAAGGCCAATGCAAGAGAAATAACAATTAAAGAAATTCCCAGATGAGTTGCCCCTATTTATTTGTCTATCTATTAACCAAAATAAATTTTGAATTGTCACCTAATATATACGCAAGAATACCAACATTTGTCAGTGAAGTGACTGAAACATGCGAAGCTCCCTCATGGCAACATTGCTAACCAATGTTAATTCTCAAATATAAAGTACAAACAAGACAAATACAAACACACACACATACACACACGCCCGCACGCACACACGCATACTTATATATTTATATAAATATATATATGTATGAATATGTATGTGTGTCGGTGTGTATGTGTGAATGAATATATGCATTTACATATATACATATACATATATACAGAGAGACATGTATACACACACATATATATATATATATATATATTATATATATATATATATATATATTTATGTATATATTTGTGTGTTTGCGTACATATATATTCTTTCTTTTACTTGCATCAGTCACTTGATTGCGGCCATGCTGGAGCACTGCCTTTTAGTCGAATAAATCGACCCCAGAACCTATTCTTTGTGAGCCTGGCTCTTATTCTATCGGTCTCTTTTGCCGAAACGCCAAGATACAAGGACATAAACACACCAACATCGATTGTTAAGTAATGAATGGGTGGCAAACACAGGCACAGAGACACACACTTAAATAAATACACACAAATACCCCCCACACACACACACACATATGACGGACTTGTTTTAGTTTCTATCTACCAACTCCACTCAAAAGGCTTTGTAGATGACACTTGCTCAAGGTACTGATGCCGGAACAATGTGGTTGAGAAGCAAGTTTCTTATCACACAGCCACACCTATATACATATAGATAGATAGTTTATATATATATATATATATTATATATATATATATATATATTATATATATATATATATATATTATTTTATTCATAGATGAGAATCAGATATTCTCCATATGGAATACACTTAATAGTGCTCAAGAGATTTAAACTTGAGCGAGAAGTAGAGAAGTAAATGCTGGGATAAGCAAGTTAGATAGATCAATAAATATAAAGTATATTCAATACATGAGATACAAAAAGTGTGTATACGTTTACATACAAAAGTTTCCAACTTACACAGAATAGAAATGATGTTAAATGTTAAAAGGATTGAAGAAAAATATTACATATGCACAACCTGTTTCTGGAGGCTCGTTGGTCTAAAATAATGTATGAAAATTGATTCCATCGTCGGATGAGACGAGCTTCCGTCTTCAGGGAAGAGATCTTACGTTTGAGGTGGTGAAAGTGTTTGAGGTGTTCAAACATGGAATGATTTTGCAGAGAGCTATGTTTATTAGAGGTCGGAATTGGGGAGGTATTCAGATAGAGAATAGTAAGAGGAGAAATTAAATTTTAAGTTTTAGGGGTTAATGATGCGGCTAGTGGGGAGCTATATTAGTAGAGGTCGAAGGTAGGAGGAAGGGGGAGGAAGGGGGAGGGTAGTGTTGGAAATATGTTAACGGTAGTCTATTGTGTTAGTTTGTATGAAGGCTATAGAATTAATGGATGAAATAGTGAGAAAGGGAATGGCCATTATTTGAGGGGAATAAGTTGGTTGGTTCAGTGACTGAGGGAAATTACTAAGGTATGTATAGAGGTATGAGAGAAGATAGAGAGGGTAGAGTGGGGTGAGTTGGTGGTCAATATAGCAGTTGGGACAATGGAATTGGGTTGGTATTCGAGGTGGGAGTTCCATAGTATGCAGAGGTGTATGAAACTGAAAAGAGGTACGTGAATAGGCAGGGAGTAAAGATTGACGGATAAGTACCCCAAGGAGTGGGGAAGTATTAAGTACTTTTGGTAAAGAAGAGAAATAAGAGGCTACTTATGAGGGTGGAGAGGTTATGAGGGAAATGGGAAGTAGTAGTTTAGAATAATTTGGAAAGATTTAAAGGGGAGTTAGTATTTGTTAAGTAGTAGATTGTCTTAGTTCAAAATTAATTTTGAATATGGATACACATAGTTATGGGATTGCATAGATTTAATAAAATGCGTGAAAGATGAGTAGTACCTGTGTTTACAAGATAAAATTAGATTTGATAATCTATTAAGTAATGACGGGTTGTGAATGCGAAGAATGGTTAGCGATTCTCTTAAACATAATTTATATATACAAATGTCTTCATTTGCAGATATGTTGGAGATTCTGCTAGATATGCTTGTGACTACACTATTAAGAGTAAGGTTAATCTGATTAGATAGGACATTGATATATTGACCACCTTAATGACAACTTCGAATAAAATACTCAGGTTGTAGTTTTTAAAAAAATGTGTACAGCTTTCTTCGTGCGTTCCACAGACGGTCGAGATAATCCAGTTGCTGAAAAGAGTGCAATATCCCCGTCCACTGCAGACGTTAGGAAAGTATTGTTTAATTCGAGAGAGAGAGAAACAGC
>NC_043005.1:39559544-39562044 GCF_006345805.1 Octopus sinensis
TTATACAATCCAATTCTCTCAAATAAAATACTAATGAAGCTATAAGTGGGGTTTTATGAAGAACTATGTAAATATCGTAAAAACTACCGCTTATGATTTCTTTGTATGCGTGTGGTAATTTATCGACATATATGTGGTGCGTGTATAAGTATGTTTATATATAGACTTATATATACGTATACAAGTATATATAAAAAGAAATATATAAAAATATACATACATACTTAAATATATGTATACAATTATACATATAAATACATAAATGCATACATACATACATACATACATACATACGTACATACATACACACGAATATACAAACGTATATACTTACATACAAATATATATACTTATATATACATACAAAAATATTTTTTTTAAGATTAGAAAAAAGAATTTTACAGTGAGACGAGTTTATAGAACATAAAACTTATGATACCATACTTGCAGACAGCCAGTCACCCAATCGGGCAAACGCATAAACACATAAATATACACATACAAACACGCGTGAACAGATACACACGCAAACCATACGCAAAGGAACACACATACGCACACAAATAATTAACGTGAAACCAGTGACTTTTTTTTGTGATATTCTATTACAAAGTATCACCGCAACAGGTTTGTTATTCATATCACTTAGCGTTGAAAGCTTTGCCATACAAAATGCAATATTGCATATTCGTATCAATATTCCATTCTAAAACACATGCAATCATTATACATTAAACAACTATGCATCATCGACAACATTCAATACATTGATAAACAGACAACCCTCTAATTGCCATTTTATTTTCCAATCACACACACCCACCACTGGGCAAAAGAGTCAGCAAAATTCTCTTCGTTCTTTTTTCTTTTATCCCGATTGCTTATCAAATCAGTGAGGGGAAGAGCATAGTTTCGAGCTTTCTAACAAGCAAAATGAAACGAATAAATTATCGAAAAGAATCGTATTCCGTTTTAATATATTATTATTCTCTTTTCATTTAAAGCTCGCTCCTTGTTACCACTACTAATATCTTTTATAAAGGAAGTTTTTCCTTTGTATATATTTTGTTTTTCGTTTTTTGTTTGTTTTTCTTTAGTTATATTGGTTTGTTCCGATGTTTGTTCGCCTGTTTTTTCCCTAAAAACGCAACTGCATTTGTTGTAGCAGGTATTTTAAAATCCCTAATTCAAACGGCTTCTAGGCATACTACAAAGAGGTGTCCTTTTCTCGTTGCTTTCAATTTCCTTTCCAAAAAGACAAATTTGGCACGCGTCAACTTTCATTATTTTTTTTCTTCTATCTCGATCCTCAAAGCATTAAACACAATGGGAATTGTTTTTTTTTTTACTTTGATCAAAAGAAAAAAAGAAACATCGTTTCTGTTTGAAACAAAAGCGTGAAAGAGAACCTACACGAATATAAACTTGGTCTGTTTTATCGCAGTATGCAAAAACAATCCGCCCTCTATTGTTTTCTTCAAACGTTAAGTGAAGTTCAAGATTTGATAAGATCGAATTATTGTGGACGGAAATCTTTAGAGTCTGCTTTATGAAATGGCAAAATGAATATCTTCACCAATCATGTGGTAACGTGACTAGCAATGGGATGCTGTTGATTGATCCGAGCCAGTTTTCCTACATAGGAAGAAAGAAAAAAGTGAGCATACATACAAACGTATGGATATATAAGTGTATATATAGGTATATATATATATATATATAATATATAATATAATATATATATATATATATTATATATATAATATATATATATATATATACCTATATATGTATATATTTATATATATATATATAATATATATATCTATATATATATATATATGTAGATATATATATATACGTATATATATATATATATACATATACACACACAGACATATATAATACATACAGCCACATGTATGTATGTATGTATGTATGTATGTATGTATGTAGGTATGTATGTATGCATGCATGCATGCATGCATGTATGTATGTATGTATGTATGCATGTATGTATGTATGTAAGCGAGGTTATGTGTAAAACGATAAGTGGTGAGAGACAGCGTAAAGAGTATCAGTGAGATGGAGTAATATATACAATAAAGAAAAAAAGTAGGGACATTAGTATCATCTCTGAGTATGATTTACGTGTTCTGAAGGAGAACATACTGTTTCCGGTCTATATTTAAGTTGCGAATTATTTAATTGAATCTACCAATCCCACTTTTCTAATTGAACCGTTTCTATATCAACCAATTTCATAACTGATAATCAATAAAATTCACTCAAATTACATCACTTAACATTACTATTTTTAAAATCACTATTTCTGTCAGAGTTGATTGCTCTAGAAACAGCAGTTGTATATGTGTGTATGAGTGTTTCGGTGTTTTGTGTATGTGCGTGTGTAATGTGTATGCGTGAAATTTATGTACACAGGTACGTGCATACCTAGGAGATTATGCTTCTATGTATGTATATATGAATGTATCTACAT
>NC_043005.1:39564544-39569544 GCF_006345805.1 Octopus sinensis
TACTGGAAACATGCCAAACTTGTGTAGGAAGTAGGTGTATTTGCGAGGTGGATGCAGCATTTGGGGTATTTAAAATCAGTCCGACACGTCACCGTCACTACCTTTCCTCCATCTCTCCATTGTTGTCATAATTTATTACATGTTAGAAAACCACCATTTGTATATAAGAGACATGGCCAGTTGATTTGTGTTATTTTGCCGTCTTAAAAAGAGATGAACAAAATGCTAAAAGAAAGGGCCAATCTAAAAACTGCAATAGGGCCAAGTCCGAGGCCCCAACTAATCTATTATCTCGCGCTAATTTTCAAAATAATAATTATTCATATTAAGGCGATGAGCTGGCAGAATCATTAGCTTGCCGGATAAAATGCTTCGCAGCATTTCGTTCCTCTTTACGTTCTGAGTTCAAATTCCACCGAGATCGACATTGTCTTTCAACCATGCGGAGTTCATAAAATAAGTACCATTTGAGGACTGAGATCGATGCAGTCAACTACCCCTTCCCCCAAAATTGCAGGCCTTGTGCCTATAGCTGCAAAGATTATTATCCTTTCTGGGTCGATAAAATAAGTACTAGTCAAGCGATGGAGTCGATGTAATCAATTTACCATCTTCCCCCAAGATTTCTGGCCTTGTGCCGACATTTGAAAGCAATAGTTTTTCAAATCATTTCAACAACTTTACAAGAAATAGGTGACAGAAATTTTGTAGTTTACTTTTTTATTTTGTTTCTTTGTAGCTTTGTGAGGAAAACTCTTCCGAAACAAGTGGCTGTTAGGCAAGGATTAAAGTATCTTCACAAACCTGGAATTTCTAAGGCCTCACGCCATTGCTACTTAGTCGTTGAACGTACACTAGGTTTATAGATGCATGTTTGTTTCTCTTCTGCTTTTAATTATTTACACTTTTCCTCTAAAGAGGAAGCTGGTATGTATGTATGTATGCATGTATGTATGTATGTATGTATGTATGTATGTATGTATGTATGTATGTATGTATGTATGTATGTATGTATGTATTTATGTATGTATGTATATGTATGTATGTATGTATGTATGTATGTATCTATGTATGCACAACACACTCTCATACTTGTGAATATAAAGACATATATATATATATAATTTATTTAGGCAGCAATAACCAAATGTGTACCATCAAGGAGAACGTGAACTATATATGTATATATAAAATTATGTGCTTTTTGACTGTAGCATTTGAGCGTTTATTTCTTATTCCTAGTAATGTAGGTGTTTATAACACCATCAGTCATATTTAATGACGGTTATATTGGCTTTTCCGGAAAGTTCGTAGCTTACTTTTCGACTAACTTTAGAACATGGTTGAGTCCATAAAATAGGATTTGACTACACCTCCATTTAGAGCACAGTGGAGGGTTTATGTTCCTATAAACTGTGTTAATTCTGTAACCCTTTAAAATGGAAGATAAAAAAGTTCATTTTCGGCACTTGATGCTTTGGAAACCAGACAAAAATTGCTGCAGCTCGGCTGGGATGTGTTACCCCACCCTCTATATTCACCAGATGTTGCTCCTTCGGATTTCCACTTATTCTGGTCACTGCAGAGTAGGCTTTAGGATAAAAATTTTAATTCCTTGGATGACGTAAAAAGATACCTTGATGAATTCTTTGCCATAAAACCTCCTCAATTCTGGAAAGAGGGCATTTTCAAGTTAAAGGGAAGATGGAGACTCATTGTGCACAAAAATGGTTCATATTTCGTTGATTAAAAATGTAATGGGAAGTATTTATTGACCTTTTTCTTGCCTTTAAAAATCGGCACGAACTTTCCGGACAAATGAATAGTATATATATATATATAAGCAAAATAAGCAACAAGGATATCCAGAAGTAATGCAGTACGATCGTTTCATGCAACTCCATGAAACGATCGTACTGCATTACCTCTGGATATCCTTGTTGCTTATTTTGATTTAAATCACCTTACTTTGATATTGTATGGATAATACCGTACTAAATTCTGGTGCCTCAACGTAAGTACCATATTAGTCTGTGTATGTATATATATATATATATATATATATATATATATATATATATATATATATATATATAATATATATATATATATATATTATATATATATATATATATATATATTTATATAGGTATAGATATAGATATATATAGATATAGATATATATATAGATATATATAGATATATATATATATGTATATACTGAATTTTTTAATAAGTGCTGTTGGTCGGTAAATGTCTAAAACATTAAAGTATTTAGACATTTAATAAGAGCGATTATATATTATATTATAAAATAAATACAGGAAAATTACATCACAGAAGATATAAGTCCAAAATAATATTTTATTAATAGATAGATGTATAAATATATATAGTATGATTATTTAAAATGTTGAAAAGTTTAAAATGTCTTACGATCGTTTCGTGATTGTATTACCCTTAGAAATGGAATATAAATTTGTTAATTATTATTAGGTAATACATCCATTCGTCAGAGATAAAGAGGGTGAATTTCCGTGTAGTCAATCGAATGCTATTTAAAAATATATGCAAAAGATGTTTAAAAATGCTGTTTAAAAGTTACTACCGTAAATATGCGATTGTACAATCTTGTACTAAAAATTTTGAAGGAAAAATATACATCCGTGGTTAAATCCTCAGCGGTCATCCATAATGGCTGTGTAATATAAATCTCATAATTCAATTCTCTTCGATTTGTGATCCATAAATGCGAAAAATATAAGTAATTAAATTTTTGCCTTTTATAGTTGTAAATACATAAAACTGGAAGATGTCATTGTTATATTTTATGTAAATGTAATAATCAGTTTGCTGTACATTAGAAGTGTACGGGTTTAAATTTCAGGAAGACCTTTCTAGCGTTCATCCAATGGAGAATTTATGATATGTGAATATGTGTATACTCAAAATACTTCAAATTTAATTTTCTTTTTTCTTACTTGTAATCATCCCACTATTATTATGATACCACTATATGAAAAATAGGAAAATAAGAAAAATAAAATAAAATAAAATAAAAACTTTACTTGATCTCTTAAAGTTTTAAAAGTTTTATAAAACCCATGTCTACATGTGGATAATGCTTCCCATTGGCAATTAATTAAATTATTCTGTTTATATAATAATGTGTATAGCGATTCCTTTGTACAAAGTCGACAGATAGAAGATTTATGTTTATATGGTGTAGCAAAGTCAATGACTGATCAGGATAATTTATAGTTAACTTTTTGTTTGAGTTAATGTATATATGTAGCCAATGAAGTAATGTTACTCGTTATATTCGGTTTAAATGAATGTATGAGTGCTAAAAAATTATGCTTAAATTTAAAAGAGCTCCCTATATATACCATACTATGTGAGTTATCAGTTTTTGTAACAATGCATTTATATATCATGTTGAACCTTTTACATTTGCCTCCTACAGGACATGATTTTTTAATTTTTACATGTGCAATATTTAGTTGTATATTTCTGTTCTGTGGTATAATCTTTAATACTATTATTATTCTTTGTTATAGTGCGTGGTAATATATTTGAATTTGTTGTGGAATCATTTATAATAGAATTAGGTGTATTTACTGTTTGTAAGTTATTATTGTTACTAGATTGTGTTATTGGATTATCCAAAACATATCGCATATTTTGAGATGTATGATTATTGGAATTTTGCTGAGATTTCGTTACTGTTATAGTATTACTATGTGTTCTCTTAATGATATCCATTGAACAAGTATTATGTTGAGTATTATTTTGTGATCTAGGACTGTTGTCTATTTCATTACTAGTATTATTGTTGTTTTTATTTCTTAAACTATTATTACATTTATTAAGTTTTCGTCTATTAGAGCTGACGATAATTGATCCGATATTCGGCAGTGTAGAAAAAGATATTTTGATTGTTGATCTATTAAATATATGGTGATACTTATGATTATTAGGAAAGTTATTTTTTACTTTGTTTAGAAATTTTTTTATTAACCTTTTAAAATTTATTGAAAATAGGGGTGTGTACCAAATAATTTCCTTATTTCTCCTCCTACTTGGTATTGTATTATAGTTATATACTGATTTTGGAATTTGCATAGTATGCCCAAAGTGTTTTTTTGTTATTGCTATATTTGGTTCTATGTCTACCATACAATTTTCCACGTTTTTGTCATGTTTTACAGAGGTTTCATCTTTTTCTATTGAGTGAAAATATTTGTTATAGGTAAGGTTATTCGCATTTCTTAGTTTAGTATTACGTATACTTTGGTTTAGTTCCATTTGTGCTATATACATCTTAAGTTTAATATCTTTTATATATTTAATATTTTGTTTAAATCCACTTGCAGCTAAAGCTTGATTATAATAGTTTGCGTGATTATTAAATATTTCTTCATTATAGGATAGATCTGAGATTCTAATAAATATAATGCTATAAAGTAATACTGTTTATAATGCTATTAAGTAATGATATATCATTGTTAGAATGAATGTTTATATATTTGAGACATTCATTAGGTTTATTTTTCCTTCAAAATTTTTAGCACAAGATTGTACGAACGCATATCTACGACAGTAACTTTTAAACAATATTTTTAAACATCTTTTACATATATTTTTAAATAGCATTCGATTGACTATACGGAAATTCACTCTCTTTATCTCTGACGAATAGATGCGTTACCTAATAATGATTATCAAATTTATATTCCATTTCTAAGGGTAATACAACCACGAAACGATCGTAAGATATTTTAAACTTTTAAATAATCATACTTTATATATTTATACATCTATCTATTAATACAATAGTACTTTGGACTTATATCTTCTGTGACGAATTTTTAATGTAATTTTCCTGCACTTATTTTATAATATAATATATACATGTTTATATATATCATCGTTTATTACAGCCGTTTTAATTAATACCCAATAATTTAATTATAAATTTAGACATTAAATTTACATAT
>NC_043005.1:39579544-39582044 GCF_006345805.1 Octopus sinensis
ATCAACTAAGATTATAGAAATGCATGAACTAATTATATACTGTCAGCTTCTGAATATAACTCCTTCAAAATCACCATCAAAAACACTCTATTCAGTGTCCGACATTTCGAGGTCACTCAATTGTTCAACTGCCTTTCCTAAAGAAATCATACACATAAAAGGTCCTCAAATGAAACATTGAACAAATTACTGGATACACTCAATGAAGACCAGCTGCTACAAATTCAAACATAGATCAACTTCCAGACATAAAACAACAAAACAGAAAGTAAATAAATTAAGGCGATGCTCCAGCATAATCGCGATCCTACGACTGAAAGCAAAAAAGAATTAAAAAGAATAAAAGAATCACCCAACCATCACATTATGTCTCCTGCTGGTTGTCTACGTTTGAAGTATCTCTCTTACGATTCTTTCTCCGACATTCTAATCACGTTACTTTGTAAAGGTCCACAGAAAAAACCTCCAAAGTGAAGGTGTCGAGGACCATTATCACAGCCTCCTTCAACTCCAAAACAACGGCCCCTGATGTTCGCCTTCAGCTTAGTAAACGATCAAAGTCACAGGGAGCAAAGTCTGGACTGTATGGAAGATGAGAGACAGTTTTATGTCCCTCTCTCTCAAATAGTTGTTTACTAAGGAACTCGTCCCTAAGCACCTACTGAACAAACTTTGTAGAATTTCTGCGCACGTTCAGATCTTCGTGAATATGTACATTTGCCATACCAACTCTATACTATAAGCATTTTGTATTCATAGACACACTACGTTTTTCATCCAAGACATAGTGAATTTTCTCAACCAATTATCATATTTATGAATCTCTTTCCCTGCCAGTCCTCTCATTGTATCTCACCTCTATGTCCTTAAACATCTTGCACCAGCGGAAAGCTTAATCCAAAACTAGTCTGGAGCATTTCATTAGTTTCTGTAGCATTTTACCCAGATTACCTCAAAATTGTATTGCATAATGAGCTTCCAAACGTCCCGACTGCATTCTGCAAACTAATGAGCTGTGACAAGCAGTGCTTAGCAGGGTATGTTCAAAGTGCTGTTACAGCCATCTCCTTCAATCTGGAATAACTAAAGTTAACTGGACAGTTTATTAGTTCTACAGTAATGATGTACTAAAAGTACAATAATCAAAGACAGTAATAACTGCCTCACCTAAAACAGTCGCAAGACTTCTGGCATGCGTCGCGCATACTTTATGACGAGATTCTTTTAGTTTCCATCAACCAAATCCACTCTCAAGGCTTTAGCTGACCTGGAGCCTTAGCTGAAATACTTGCCCAAGATGCCACGCAAAGGGAAATCAAAGACGACATTATTCGGAAGCAAACAATTTGACATTAAACTGAAGGATTACTCAATAGTTTTCCGAAGAGTCTTGAGTAATAAACTTTTACAAGATAGGTTGATAGTCATTTCTAAGTTTCGGTTTGTTCGCCTCTATCTATAACTAGATAGATAAATATATAAGTAGACAGAGAGACAGGCAGACAGATAGACGGACAGACAGACAAACAAACAGACAAACAAACAGACAAACATACGAATACATACATAGGTATGTAAATATATGTGTGAGTATATCAATACATACTCATACACAATACACACACACAGACACACACACACACACACACACATATATATATATACATACGTACGTACGTACGTACATACACCCATATATACATACATACAAACATACATGCATACATATATACATATTGCGTATGTCTTGTTTCAACAAAATGGAGAAATATGTTTGCGTGTTCATGTTGACTATGCATATATGCTTGCATTTGTGAGTGTGTGTGTGTGTGTGTGTGTGTGTGTGTGTGTGTGTGTGTGTGTGTGCGTGTGTGTGTACGTGTGTGTGTGTTTGTTACATGCGCTTCTCTGTATGTATATGAATGTGTATGTACCTATGCGTGAGGTCGGAGACTATTAATAAACATGCACTTAACCAAACATTGAACGATATTTAATGGCAGCATGGAAAGGTCCACGTTGTTGATCAGAGTGTTAGAAATAGCAGTCAAATCTAGCTGAAATCGCACTTATAAAATTAGGAAAGGATAGCGAGACTGTCAAAAGGTTTGATGTTCGGTGAACTTGATACCGCAACCACAAACACAACAGCAACCACCACGTGGCCAGATGGGCACGAATACATTACGAAATGTATATATCGATATTAATTTCGAGTGGCGGTGGATAGGCAGAATCTTTAGAACGATAAATAAGATGCTTTATTCTATTTCGCTATGATCCGATACGTTCTAAGTTCAAATTCCAATGGTGTCAAGTCTAACTTCATTTCCTAAGGTCATTAAAACAATGAACAGACCGGCTCAAACTGTAGGCTTGTGACAATGTTAAAAATCAATATTGATTTGTAAAAGTTCATACAAGTTTATCCATTGAGATGAGAGAGTAGTCAATGAAATCGTTCCCTGTGCTTGAGTGATAAATTCTTTTATCGATCACA
>NC_043005.1:39587044-39589544 GCF_006345805.1 Octopus sinensis
AAGCTGGTGTGTATAAAGTGAAAGCCCTCGAACAGTCTCAAGCGTAACTGCCCGAAATTGTAAAGCATCTGGTAACTTGACTGACGAACGATGGCCACGAATAACACACCCTTTTTTCCTGTCCTAATTGTTGTATTTCCTGTTCACCTTTCTATCGTCTATCTGTCCAGATGTTTTTTTGTCTATTGCATTTTTGCTCCATTTTTTCGTATTTTCTTTTTCTCGCTCTCCCTCTCTCATATTTCTTGACACTCTCTTTAACTCCCACTTTTCTCCTCTTAGATTTTCCTTTGTCTCTTTGATTTTTAAAATCCTTCAGTCCCGCTGCTCACTATCCTTCTCACCTAATCATTCTTTATTGGCCTGACTGCTGACCACTAACACCTCTTATGTCCATCTCCTATGTTCTTGCCTTGAGGTTTTCACTTTATACACGTCAGCTTAATTTGATTCGTCCTCAGTCAAAATACACCTGTTGTTATATTCTTGTTGTCTGTATTTGTAATTGTGTACCATGTTCTCCGTTTTTTGTCTTTGTTGGCGTACACATTTGCCAGTTTCCTTACAAGAAATCTAATGCTCTTAGCTTAGAAGTTTTGTAGGGCAACCAGATCGAACAGTCTCAAGTTTAACTGCCCGAAACTGTAAGGATATTTGTTAACTTTACTGAAGAAAGAAGGCCAAGAATCACTCGTCCTTTTTTCCTATCCGTCTAATTCTTCGTTTTCCTATCCGCCTTTGTATCGTCTACCTGTCCGGATGTTTTGTTGTCATCTCTCTCTCTCTCAGTATATATATATATATATATATGTGTGTGTGTGTGTGTGTGTGTGTGTGTGTGTGTGGATGTATATAATATATATATATATATATAATATATATATATATATGTATATGTATATGTATATGTATGTATATATATATATATATATATACGTATCTATGTATGTATCTATGAATTTATGTATGTATGTATACATATATGTATGAATGTGTACATATATGTACGAATGCATGTATGTATTTATGTATTATACACAAGTGAATGGACAAGGGAAAGAAAGTGGTAATCTATACATTTAGTAAAATTTACATATATTATTATTATTATAAGCTTCAAATTTTGGCACAAGGCCAGCAATTTCAGGGTAAGTGGTTAGTCGATTTTCATTTTTATTTTTACATTCAATTTCCTATTTACTTATATAATCCTTATTTGCTTCCTTTTCCTCATATTGAATTCTAATATTTCCCTCTATTTAAACATCTCACATCGTCTCTGATGAAGCGATATCCCTAACGTCGCAGAAACAGCTGAAAAACTTTCTCTTTATAAATGTCCTGAAAATTCCACACAGACTTGGGTTTGTTGTCTCATTTTGTTTAACATGTTTGTGTGTGTGTGTGTGTGGTTAGTTGATCATATATCAGAACACAAAGCATACTCTAAAAGTTAGAACTGTAGTGTATTTACATGAAGTTAAATCTATGTCCAGTTATAGAGTTCCTAAAAATTTCACATCCGTAAAACACTTAGCTATATAGATGACTCATCAAACTTAAATGGCCACCGACATATAACCTCTCAATAAATTGGAGGTAGAAAATTTGTAAACAACATCGACGATAGCTCCAAAAGCAGCAGCGACAAAAAGTTTCAGAGCCAACGGAAGACATACTAGCGGCGAGAACACAACCAGCACTCAAGCTCAATTTCTGAGATACATAAGTTAGACCTGAAATGCCTTTAAGATATATATACATACATACATACATTCATACATACATACATACATACATACATACATACATACATACATACATACATACATACATACATACATACATACATACATACATACATATTCATATTTGGTCTCATGGATATGAAATATACTTGTATTAGGATATAATTCATATATTATCTCCTAATACTATGTGTATACACACATATAATTTGTGATGTTCGCGTTGTACGTGTGTGTGTTTATTTGTTTGCTTGTTTTTGAGTGTGTGTGTGTGTTACAGAAAATAAAAAATCTTTTAAAAGTGAATGAGAAAGAAATATAACAACATATGAAAAAAGATTGATTGTAAGTAAAAGAGAGAGGGGGTGATAAAGAAGAAGAAAAGAGAAATATAGAGCGAGAGGGGAGAAAGAAGGAAAGCGGGGAGGAGGAGGAAGGTGAGAGAGAATTGGCGTTGGTGTAGGTTGGGCTCGAGACTGAAGAATATTGGAGAGAAAGCAGAAATGTATCGGATGTATAAGGAAGAAGCAAAGAGGTGACCCAATGAAAGAAGCCAGAGGGAGAAGAAGGATAGCTGTAACAACAAGGTTCAATTATCGATTAATTACGTCAAACATAATCAATATAGAAACTAATGAATAATAATTAGATGGCTTGCTTTTCTGACTGTTGAAAAATATAAACTAAAATTGATGGAATAAGTAGAGGACGTCGAAGACAAAGTGGTTAGTAGTAGTAGTAGTAGTAGTAGT
>NC_043005.1:39592044-39608420 GCF_006345805.1 Octopus sinensis
TAAATGTAACTCATTCTTACTTGCCATATATTGTTTCCCAATGGCGTTTGTTTTATGATCAACTATTTTCTAATTAGTTAAAGAGTATATTCATTGAATAAATGCCTCACATAACATTTATAAGGCCGATGGGCGTCTATTTATCATAGAAATATTATTCTGTTGAGGTTACTTCTACAGATATTCTATAGAAATATCTCCGAGCTATTTTAAGCTTTTTTTCACCCAAGTTAATATTTAAAGGGTAAATTTGACAAGACACTTGTTGACGCTACATCGAAGAGGCCAGGGAACAGAAGAAAGGAGAAAGAAGACATGCACTCAAAACCAGAGCTGAAGACATCTCCGAAAGGAAGGAGATCTGCCACGTCGAAATGGTAGAGGAGTAGGAGCCGAAACCGGACGTGGTTCCTCCTGATGATGTCTTGAGCTAACTGGATCCTATAAAGGAGCTGTTGTGGTAGCAGACCACGAAACATGGTTGAAATTCCTCAGACAACTGGGCAAGGCACTTAATTTTTCGATTATATATAAATGCGTTTGCTTTGTTCAATTCTATGTTCTGATCATTTTATTTTTATTCCCTCGTAGCCGACTGCTGTTCAGTGTTAGAATTCACAGGAAGCTTTCATTTTGTATCAGCTAAAGAGTCAACTAGTCGAAGAATCATATACATATCACAGAAGCTTGCAGAATATTATATATATGATTGTTTCCTGCAAGTGAAAATATTTGAGATTCATTTATTTTCTTTATGTTTTAAAGAGATATTGCCTATAACACTAACTAATTTCTAAAATATTATACAGCAAAGTATTGAATAAAGGATGGAGGCGCATGGCTTAGTGGTTAGTGTATTGAAATCATGGTCGCAAGATTGTAATTTCGATTTCTGGGCCTAGTGATGCGTTGTGATCTTGGGCAATCACTTCATTTCACGTTGTTCCAGTCCATTCACCTGGTAAAAATGAGTAATACTGCGACGGACCAGCGTCCTATCTAAATGGAGATTGTATATATACCACAGAAACCAGAAACTCGGCACTATGAGTCAAAATGACTCGGGAAATATCTTTATCCTTTTATATTGAATAAAGGTCACTTGACACAAAGTTATATTAAATTTGCGGAGTTCATACATGACTGGTTATGACGCAGACACACACAAACACACTCACATGCACACACACACACACACACACACACACTCACACACACACACACACACACACACACACACACACATACATACATACATACACCGGTAAGGACACCGTATTTCGTTTTGCAAATATATTATGGTTTATATGTCAATACTGTGTCTTTTGGGGGTTATCACTGCGTAAATTTAGAGCCAGCACTGAAGATAATCTTCAATATATATGTATGTATGTATGTATACCACAGAGAGAGAGAGAGAGAGAGAGAGAGAGAGAGAGAGAGAGAGAGAAAGCGAACTAATAGTGTATTTTCATATTCTTCATGTTTTGCCTGTCCCCGAAGGCTAAGACATGTCTGTACATTCTTGTGTTTCTTTTGTCTCAACTCAACAGTATCCACAATTTCCATAACAACAGTATCTGATGTGCATTTACGCCCCAGACTAGTGATTCTCTCCTAAGTCTTCGAAACTGCGAAAATCCATAGACAATCTATGACAGCGTATGACAGTTTATGAGGGATATTTATTATTTCCTTCTGTAATCTATTCTCATTGTTTGTGTCTAATTTTAGATACACACACAAATGTACGTATATATACACATTCCTAAATATATACACATTTATATAAGATTGGCCTCTTTCAGTCTCTGTTTACCAAGTCCACTCACAACGCTATAGTAGATGACAGCTACCCAAGGTGCCACGCAGTGGGACTGAACCAGGAATAATGTGGTTGGGAAGCAAGCTTCTTCCCACACAGTCACGCCTGCGCCTATATATATATAATATATATATATATATATATTATATATATATATATATAATATATATTATATATAATATTTTATATATACCATACGTGTGTGTATGTGTATATATGAGTATATCTATATATATATATATATAAGTATATATGTATATGTGTGAGTATATATATATATATGGTTGTGGTGTGTGCATACATCATATATATATATATATATATAATGCATATATATATATATATATTATATATAATATATGCATATATATGTATATATGTGTGTGTACGTATGTATGTATATATGTATGTATGTGTGTATATGATTCCACTTTCAAGGTATTGATCAACCCACAGTTTTAGTAGTGTCCAAGATGTCACGAAGAAATGGTTGGAACCCGGAACATCGTACTTGTGCCACGACTGTCTTAACTATATTGTTAGTTATATATTTATACAAAGATCTGTTCCTACTTTGAGTCTCTTCCACACCACGATGTATAAAATATTTTTTTTTATAACAAATAAATTTTTTTACAACAAATATCTCGTTCTTTTTCTTTTCTTTTGTTCACCCGAAACACGCGTGTACATGCCTGCATACACTAACAACAATCATTGTTACTTATATCTATATATACATAAATACAAGTTTGTATACATATAAAGGCACATACATATATACATATATGTGTACATACGAATCTACATACATGCACATGCACATATACGGACACACTCATACATGGATGTGTGCATGTATTCCTCTTATGTAATCTATCATTTAATACCTGATAATCTTTTTTAGTTTCATTTTACATTTTACATTTACTCCCTCCGCACACTGTCTTTTTACATCTACCGTTCTATTATTCACCAAAACTCTAATCTCCTTTATATATATATATATATATATATATCTATATATATATATATATATATATATATATATATACCCTCCTGTTTTCCTACTTTCTTAATTTCTCTTTTTTTTCCGATAACACATTTTTTAATCTATTTTTTCTGTTTTTTCTTTGTGGTTGTGGCGGGGGGGGGGTCTTCATTTTTTTCTGTATAAAATATCTTCATTTCCTTTCAACTCGCTCTGCCCATCCAGTTTTAGTTCTTTTTTATTTATCCATCATTCATTTCATTCCATCAGTTCTCTCTCCCTATCTTGATATTGATATATCTATTTATCCCCCTACACGTCCTTCCATCTCACGTATCCATCTTCTAATCTCCCCTACCACCCTGGGTACAAACCAATCTATCAATCTCTTCAACTATCGGCCAACCAATATATTAATCTGCCCGTCAACTCATTCCCCTACCCATCAATCTTACACTTCATTTGCCCATCCATCCATCAACTTCCCAGCTCCCCATCCCTTCCTAATCCAGCTACCAGCCGAACAACTTTCTACATACACCTTATCCCACAATCTATCAACCTGTTAGTCTGTCAACTCACCCCCTGAACGACCCCACCATCCTTCCAAACTTGTACTTAAATTAAATATGAAAATATACTTAATACTTCCAGTCTCAAAAGGCTATTCTATTACTGGTTCTTAGCCCCTGTTTCATGGTAAATATAGACGAGAGGTCAGTCTCACCCTTTCATTGGAGCTGCCAATCAAATATAACATTTTTACGAACTGATACCCAAAGTTACTCTTCTGGAATCTTGATCTTTTACGTTCAAATTCTCGGCAACGAAATGGCAGAATCGCTTGTGCGCTGGGCAGCAATACCTCGCGTTATTTGTTCCGACACTTTTGTACTGTGGGTTCAAGTCTCCCTGGGGGTCACCTTTGCCTTTCATCCATTCCGGATCCATTAAAAATATCAATTCAAAGTGGTAGGTTAGCCGAACTATTTGAGGGAGAAACAAGATGCTTTACGGCAGGCATATCAAATTCCCGGCCCGCACGGACGGCTGCCCCCTCCCTCCGAACGCATTGACGTCCTCGGATCTGGGTTTGACTACAGGCAGTTATACTATTATTCAGAGGCTCAGATTCGCAGAATTTTCCATCAGCGAGCCAGCAATTGGATAATCTGCAGCTCCACATGTTTCGTACATCAAATGTTACAGATGTTTGCACATGACAGAATACGAGTCGATTTTCCTTTCCTCCCTTCGTTATTCGTTAAATTCTCGTCTGGTGGACGGAGTTAAGGGAGCGCATTCAAGCCCTGCATTGCATGAATCCTGAGATTCCTGCCCTAGTCCGCTGCATTTCCAGTGAACATTTAGTTCATTTTCCTAAGTATAAAGAGCTGGAAAAGAGTGCTAATACTGAGTCTGTACTTAGCTTTCCCAAGTATGACAGTCACTTGGAATTATTGTCAGAGGAATTTCTGGAAAGAAAAGATTTCGTGATTTCTCATCTTTTGAATATCCGTTTGCATTATTCTCAGCACCATTTACCTTTACTATTGCTAAGACAGAAGAAAACCTGTAGATGGAACTATTAGAAATGCAGTCGGACTCTTCACTCAGAGCAAAGAATTTTGAAGTGGGGATACCTAGTTTCTTTTCACACCTTCTTGAAAACTTAAAAACATCAGAAAGTTTGCTACAAGGATTATGGCAACGGTTGGTTCTACTTATGTGTGCGAAGTTATTTTCCCTCATGAAATCAACAAAAACTTCTCAGGGAACAAGGCTGACTGATCAATAATTGCCATTTCTGATCAAACTCGAAACTGCACAGACATTTCAACCAGATATACCAAACATTGTCAGCAAAAAGAGGTGTCAAACGTCTAGACAAAACAATAAAAGTGTTTGAATAGTCATAAATAAATGTTTATTTTGAACTATTGTAATTTTTGTACACTGTTTTAGTTGCTGTTGCATTCAAATTTATGTTGCCGTTTAAAATTTCGTTTTTTTTTTCTTTTGTTAAACTTCATTATTTTGCATTCTTGAATGTGGTAAAACCATAGTATGTTTCTAAGTTTAAGTAAGAAAAATATTCTGCAATAATCATTATTAAATGGCTTCAATTATAATTGAAGCTAGTGTGGCCCTCATGACATCACAAATGTGACCCATATGACCTGCCTTACGGTATATGTTATGGATTTTTCTATTCTGACAGAAACGCCCACGACAATAGTGGTGTTCAACCCAAATTGGCGATCCGTCCTCAGGTTAACATCGGTGTTGTGCATACACAATTACTACTGTTTCTTTAAAACAAGCCTTCATATGCAAAGGCAGATGCACAACTAACTCTGATCGACGAAACTTTACACTGAAATCTTCTGCAAGCATTGTGATACTTGTTTACAGCTCTACAGGTCAGACTTCATCTAGATGTAAGCTAGTGTTAACACACTTAATGCAGAAAACATGTAAACTTAAAATCAAACATGTGGTCAGAGAACAATATTGTTTTTATAATAATGTTGCTTTTTTATAATCTAAGTAGCTTTTGGATCTAACGTCAGCTCGTGCTAAACCCATTCGGCCAGCTCAACGCAAATTGCAATATTGAGCTTCCACTTGAGCATCAGTGTATGATCTATGAACTTTCATGGTCTAACACCGTTTGGTTTGACAGATGTACTTTTATCTGTACCTCAACCATCGCATGAAGCTACCAATCAACAAATCCCTCCCCCATTTTTATGCAGCATGTACAATAAAATCACCATGGTTTGTATCAACAGTTTATCAACCATCAAAATCGATGTTCCTCTATATTAAACACGCCGTTCTATCATTCTGATGAAGCAATAAAACAGTTTCTATGTTTCTGTGTGTGCATGTATGCGTGTTTTCCTTGTCCGTCATGCCTCATCAATTTCTTCTTATTTATCCAAGAAAGCAGCAATCGTATTTCACACTCATTGCTTCCTAAATACCGTACCTGCCACAACCAAACTAGGCCACCGCCAAAGTTTTACTCATGCCAAAACCAATCATAATTTGGAGGTAATTTTTCGTATTGATATTTTTGTTGTGGCTGTTATTGCTTGTGTCATTGACATTGTTGCTGTTGACTATGATGATGATGTTACTGATTTTGCTTTTGTTTTTACCTACTAGTGAGTTCTCAGTGTAGTTGATAATATCGTTGCTCTTGTTATTGTGATACTTACCGTGGTTGCTCGTGTTATTATTGCTGACATTACTAAAGAAGAGGATGGTGAGGGAAAAAAACGATGAAGTAGCAGTGCAGACAGATTGTCGTGATCGTCATCGTCGTTGTGATGGTGGTGATGATTGTGGACGTGGTGGTGTGATTTTGAAATTACTAAAGAAATCGTTCCGTTTTAAACTTTGCCAGAAAAGAAAGTAAGATCTCTCTTACATGCTCGCAAATTTCTTTACCCCTAAGAATATCTTGTATCTCTGTATAGCCTCTGTTCGACTCTGCGTTGACTATTTCTGTCATCTTTAGGCTGGTGCTTCACCGAATTCAGAGTCGAGTTCTTAACATGCTGGGTCATCTTTCTGCTAGGTTGGAGTTTTGCACTCATTCTCGAAATGTATCTATGTCGTGTCTTTTCCATATACGTATTTCCATGGTCACTGACGAACTGTCTAATCTAGTACCCTCTGTCAAGACCTTTAAATGTGCCACAAGCTTCTCTTCCAAAACGCATCGTTTATTTGTTGGGCATCTTGTTCGTTTTAAAGCCTTCTATTCTAATGGTTTCTTTCCTCGAACTGCTGCTCTCTGTGATTCACTACTAATTGTCTTGCTTTTCTCTGAACTATTTTCATTCAGTTCCTTAAGCTTTTCTGTCTGTCGAAATCTTCTAAATTCGAACCTCTTCTTTTCCTTCTTTGTAGTCCCTCACGTTACAATCACCTCAAGTCATGTTTGGCATAAAATCATATCAAAATATTATTTTTTAAGCGCCCTTTCGAAGCCTAGCCAGGCTCATGGGCCCGGTTTCCTGGTTTTTGTGGCATATGTGCCTGCCCCACTCCAGCTGGACGGGACGCCAGTCCATCGCAGCGTTACTCAAGAAACAGGAAGAAAGAGTGAGAGAAAGTTTGGGCGAAAGAATACAACAGGGGGTCGCCACACCCCCTGCCGGAGTCTCGTGGAGCTTTAGGTGTTTTCTCTCAAAAAACACACACAACGCCCGGTCTAGGAATCGAGGCCGTGATCCTCCGAACGCGAGTAAACCAGGAAAGCACCACTGACAAATAAATTATCATCATGTCGTCCCTAAAAATTGTCCTTACATCAACTAGATGAATAGTAGATAAATTAAAATTAGAATATCCACCAATGTAACATACTTACATATGCACAACGCTTAAAGGCATAATGCTGCGGATTTGTCTGAGACAAAATCTCTTCACAGACATATTCTGAAAAAGGAAAATATATACACCGAGCAAGGCAAACATTGTCCTAAGAGTGGTTCATGAAATGCTGTAACTACTTCGAGACATACACTTAAAAATGATGTATTTCACATCACGAAGTTTCTGTTGTTTAATGAATTAAAAAAAAATTGGTTAGGCAACTCTTAATCTCGTTAACAACCCTAACAGCATTAAATTTTATAAATCTTCTAAAAATTTTAATATACACAACAGCTGACAAATATTTTGCCTTCATCATCATTGATAACAGTACCGCAGCGTCGAAACAACAGTGCAAAATATAAAAACAACCAATACACTAAAATATATAATACACAGCGAAAATACATGAATCAAACTCATATGTAATTACAATAAAAACACAGAAATAATGGAATATTTTACAAAGCAAACAGCTTTAAAACATTTAGATGCATTCAAGAGGGATTGGCAGAACCGTTAGCGATCTGAGTTCGAACGACAGAATAAGTACTAAGTTTTAAAAAGTAGATGTGGTTGATTTATCGACTAAACCCTTCAAGGCAGTTATACAGCATGACCGCAGTCCAATGTCTAGAACAAATAAAATAGAAAAGATAAAAGATAAATTATCAAATGACCCTATCGGAAACAAAGAAAATACAGCCCTGGCTTTCGCAATTGGAATAAGCTAATATAAAACAAAAAAGTAAAGTAGGGGAAACTTCAAGCATAACAGATTGTCGTGGCAGAATGAGGCAATAAAACAAAGAAACAAAATTGAAAACAAGCCAAAAAACACGAGAAATTAGTAAACATTTGTATGTAGCTTATAGGTCATAAAACTGGCAGTAAAAAATTATGGAGAGCAATTAGTATGATCAATGATGCTAATGAGGAAGCTTCTATATGGCCGTTTGACCAGTTAGAAATATAAACTAAATCTATCTCATATTACATTCTACTATCTTGAAAGATGTGACACACATTAGGTCTGAGTCTCACTATGAGTGAAATGAAACAAAGAAAAACAGGATGGTCAAAACTGGAACGTCTTAAATAAAGGGTCTGTTGGCTTAGGATTGACCCGGACCTGAGCAACAACAACTGTGGCAATAGTGAGTTTAGCAATATTGATTTAAATAAATTAATATCGCTAAACTCCAAGAAGCAGGGGAAAAGATAAACCAACCACACTGTTGAAACCTTGAAAGTCCCCTATAAAATTTATATTCTACAGGTCCACTACGCTTCTATGCAATTCCTTAAAAATTCTACGCAGTCCCTTTTTTTTATTTTAAAGCTGGTTTAAACAACAACACCTAATCGCAACGTGTTGACCGTTATCTAGAAAACCTTTGTGCAGGTGCTCAATTTGCTAACTATATATCGATCAAGCACACCTGACTGTCTTTAAAAAAAGGGGGAAGAAGGATGTTTTTGACAATTCAGGCTTCGATCCGCTAGTTCATAGCTAGAACACCTTTGATCATAGGTTTGATCAATCAGATTTTACTTAGAGCTAATCAGCAACAACAATACACCAACAAACAGTACATTAATTAACTACTTTACCCAAAGATTATCTTAACAAAAGTCCAAGCTGTACCATTTCTATCAGCAAAATGTTCAACTCCATTTATCGACACTACACATTTACAAGCAACATTCTAAATTACTTGTAGAAAAACATTAAAACTTCGTGAACTGTCTCTCAGATCACCAAGTCTTTGAAGAATTCAGGTACAAACTATCAAAAGTCCACGTTCTTCCATTTAGCGTACAACAAGATTCTCTCCTCCCACCGACACATATTAACTCATTTGAGTGTTACCCGTCATGTGACTGGTACTTTTAGAAGTATACCATCATAAGTAATATCGGGAAATATGACATGATATAATAATTTCTTGATATTGATGATATTTGATTCAAAATGATAGAATGAATACTAATATTCAAAAGAAAAATATTTATTAAAGCAAGATTTAAAACAATTTTCTCATTCGTATAACTCCCACTACTCTGTCATTTATTCCTCTTTCTCTTCTGCCCCTTATTCTTTACTTTCATTCACTCTACTCCTCTTATGTCAACTCTCTCTCTCCCTCTCTCTTTCTTTCTGTCTTTCTTTCTTTCTTTCTTTTTCTGTACCTTTCTTATACTTTCTCCCGCTTATCTCTATACGATGTAAAGCTTGACTGGAGAAGTCAGCCAACTAACCAAGCGTCAAATATATGCCACTGATCACTCTGAGCTGCTTCTCTTAATTCATCTCTGTTAAAGTAAAAGCCATGCTGCTACAGCATCGCCAACCCCGCTATCTGCAACAACAATGATTCAAACTACTAATATTCCAACAAGCTCTGTCATCTCTTTGAAATAAGACAGACATGTTCCAGTTATTAAATCTTAAGGCAAACTGTCCTATGATTCAAAGAAGATTGTTAGTTTCGAACAGTTCATTCGATCCCAATATCCGAGTATTATAAGGTTTACTTAATGACTCCTGACCTGGTCTGCTTAAATGATAACATGACTACAGATACAAGTATTTATAAAACCGTTATCCCGCCGCCATCACTGTCCACCTCTCGCTAAAATACTAGCAAGACTACTAGAGTCTAGAGTATCATTTAAGCAATAAATAGAAACATTCAAACTATGTACATGTATACATTCTTCTTGTTACCCATATACATATCTATCTATCTATATATATATAATATATATATATATATATATATATATATATATTATATATATAATATATATATATATACAAACACGCATATATATATATATATATATGAGTATATATTTACAAACGTATATGTATAAAACATGCACCTAATATATATGTATATAAATTCCTTTGATTCACATCCTGGCTCATTAATAGAATTATTCATGTTTGTGTGCCCTTATGTATGTGTATGTCCATGAGTGTTTATTATATATACATACATACAGATATATATATATATATATATATATATATATATGATATATATATATCTATATATATATATATATATATACTATATATATATATATATACATATATATGTATATATTCCATTAATTACAAAGTGTCGCCTAATTAAGAACTTTCGCTCCACTCAAAGTAATTAATTAAAATCACATTTCAATTCAACTGATGATTTTCGGAAATTTCTATTCGCCGAACGGAGATCAATGTTGTGAGTACGGTGCACTGATACAGAGATATACACACACGCACGCATACACATACAAATGAACACACAAAATTGCACGAGCACAGCATACATACCTACACATACACTCATACACACACACACACACACATTGATTCGCAGTATTGCCTGAATCTTCTTCACATTTTGAAGTTCATTATTTACATAAACCAATACCAACCATCAAGATTCTCCGGTGAATGCTCAGAAGCATAAGATATATACGTATATTGTAGATGTTATCTTTACCATTGCAAAACCTGTATGGAATATCGGTGAAACCTAATAAAAATATCTATTTTGTTGAAAAACCATTTTCCTCCCATACTCAATTTTTTTTAAATTAATCGGATAGAATCAAAACGAAATATAAATGCTTATTATTTTAAATTCAAATGGAAGCTGGAGAACTTCCTCCATGAAATACTAAATAAACCACCGAGACATTATTGCATTTCATGAAATAACTCCCTAATTGATGAGGCTATCATGCCTTAAAATTTGTGGTGTAAATAAAACAAATATACGTTAAGAAAAAACAGTTTTTGCAAAATAAGAAATAAGGGACCTCAAAAACTTTCAAACAGATGTTGGAAACATTTCTCCAGATACCAGATTAACCCACAGACACCTGGATGCATCTCAGCAAATAACTCCGTATTTGAGTGGGCCAAGATGTGCTAAATCATGGCTTGGAAGACTAATTTATGTGGTACTGTTAAGTTAGATTAGATATGTCCACAACTTATATAAGTTATTGAATTAAATATTTTGTTAAATATTGTCATATTCATCTTCAAGATACATTTCTGATGGAGTTCATTTTACATATTGATATCCTAGTCTCTGCCTAGGTTTGAATACAGCTCTCAGATATTCTCGCTCTAAATATATTTCTATAAAAAGAAAAGAATGTAAAGACAGGTGAAAACCACTAAGCATATTGCCCAGTATGCTAACGATTCTGCCATCTGATCGCACTAATAATAATAATAACAACAACAACAACAACAACAACAACAATAATAATAATAATAATAATAATGAAAAAAGGCATAGGAGGGGCGATGCATACCCTGCGCGCAGATAATTTTTTTCGCAAATTATATTGTGGCTTACAATGCGTTACTTATCCATACATTTTAATTGAACTAAATTAAGCATTGTAAGTGTTTGACAAAAAGGGGATTAGAAACCTAAGTAGATGACAGCTAATAGTAGACTTGATCGAAGTCTACGCCAAACGCATATGAGTAAAATTTGCATATGACAAAATAAATGAATATTCAAATACATGATTATGAAAAAGAAAGTGAACAAAATGAAATAATTATAGAAAATATTGCATAGAATTTGAGAAGTGCTTTCAAAGTCTTTCAATGATGGCAGGAGAATCAAACGTACTGTGGTTCGCTGTAGGTTGTAAATAATACGAACACTTGCTTATCAAGACATTTGTAAGCTCGATTTTTTTAATTAATTATTTTCTTTTTAAGTATCACCATTAGAAGTATTCATATTCAGGTAAAATAAAGAAATCATCTCATAAATATATGAAATCTTGGAATCCCTCACTGTACACACACACAATTGCATATCTTTGTATGTATTTATGTGTATATATATATATATAATATATATATATATATATATATATATATATATATATATATATGTGTGTGTGTGTGTGTGTGTATCCACATGAATTTACATACATAGGCACACCATGATCTATACACACGCAGACGAGAATTGTATCAAATGTTTATACAGCAATATATGTTATATATGTATGTATGTATATATATGTAATATATATGTTATATATATATATATATATATAATATATATATATATTATATATTATATATATATATATATATATATTGCGTACTATTCTGTGATGGTAAAATCAACAAAAGAAGTATTCCATCTGGTGAGAGATAAAAAATATTTAATAGACATAATACATGTTTTTATGTGCGTGCTAGGAATAGGTTCTTGTACTGAGAATATGCCAAAACGAGGCATACCCACCCTCCGTGCACATAAATTCTTTCGCAAAATCTGCACTGTTAAAATATTGTGATTCACCCGTTTCGGCAGTGTTGAAAACAATCAAACTAAATTTTCATCATTTTGAGACGCTCACCCAATGGGTATTTCTGCCAAATTTAGTGAAAATCCGTTCCGCCGTTTTCTAGTAATTTTGCAAACACATACACAAACAGGCAAATACGAGTGATTACAATTCCCTGCTTTCGCTTATGCGCGCAGGGTATTAATAATAATAATAATAATAATAATAATAATAATAATAATAGTGGGGACTAAAAACAGAAACAATTCTTATCAGAGAAGGTGAATTAGATATGGTAAATAGCATTCAGACAAATACATAACAAAAACACCAGTATTTAAAAGTATACATAACATAGAGAAAATAGCACTTCATCCCACGTAAAATACTTTCAATACAGTGAAAATAAGAGCATCACAACAAACCACAGTACATACCCAAGGCACACAGAGCTGCACTCGGTAGTACAGTGAAAGCACGTGATAAAATAAGACTTTTGAAGAAGAAGAAGAAGAAGAAGAAGAAGAAGAAGAAGAAGAAGAAGAAGAAGAAGAAGAAGAAGAAGAAGTGGAAGAAGAAGTGGGAGAAGAAGTGGAAGAAGAAGAAGAAGAAGAAGAAGAAGAAGAAGAAGAAGAAGAAGAAGAAGAAGAAGAAGAAGAAGAAGAAAAGAGAAGAAGAAGAAGAAGAAGAAGAAGAAGAAGAGCGCAGCACCAATTTCCTCTCAATGATTAGCTGGAGATGATTTTTAGAATGAGAATATCTGAAATAAACTCGACTTCTCTCACAAACGAGAATACCAAAAATGAACCCGACCGCTCTCTGTAATGCTGTGTGTGTATTGTCTGCAGTAACCTAAAGACACACCTCATTTCTGAGTGAAAATGCCAAGAAAAATATATGACGATAACGGTTTGAACGGGACTAGAACCAGTGGTGAAAGTGCCGCACCTGGCAGGTGCCCTACTGTGCAGTAGGGTGGGCCCGGTCTTAATCCAACAACTGCTAGCCATATTACAAGGCACAATCCTTGTACTGGTCAAATTATGCAATATGATCGTAAACGCAAGCGCTCTGTTGATGTGAACTAAAAGGCGATCCAGTGCCATGAACAAGCCTTGCTAGACAAGAACAATGGCAAATGTAAAGCTATCGGAAAAAGATAATTAGAACTTTGGAACCAGTAGGGTATGTTCCAGATTACTGAAAATGGACTCGTTAATCAGATAAGAATAATTCGGAACAGAGGCTTTCTTAATGAGGCACAGATTCAGACAATCAGGAAAAGCCTCTGTAGTGGTGAGAATCTTGAGGAGAATAACGTAGGAGAAGATCAGCGAATGCATAGGCAAGATGAAGCTGTAGTGAAGGAGAGACCGGCCAATCAATATAAGGTAGAAAACCCTGAAATAAGAGAGTATATGATAGAGGAACAGGGAAACCTCAGGAAAAGACTCGAGGATATAAGGATCACAAGAACAGAGACCAAGCCGGTGCATCTAAGAAGCTTCGACCGTGACAATGAGAAACGCGCAACCCAAAAAGTTGATGAGATTCTGAAACACATTCTGACAAAAGATCTAACAGAAACAAGGGACTCGATCAGATCCACTTCAATTTTAGTAGGTGAACTGGTTGGAAAGAAAGAGAGGAAAGTAGACGGACAGAAGGAGCCAAGATGAAAGCGGAGAATTGAAGACAATATTATAACTTTACGTAAAGATCTAAGCCGCATAGAAGAATGGTCAAAAGGGCAATAGAAAAATGGTAAAGAAAGTGCAAGAGTATATCTTGACGCGAGGTACCAAATAGAAATGAAAGGGTTCAAAACTGCCATCAAAACCATAAAACAACGTGTGCAGGCTAAAACATTAAAAGTATAGTGCTACACTGACCGCATATCGCAGTTTCAGCAAAGCCGGTTATTCTCAGACAAACAGAAGCAGTTTTTTAAAGGTTTAGAAGGAAACACAGAAGATAATACACCCCCTGAAGCAGAAGAAAGCCGCCAATTTTGGAATAACATCTGGGGGCAAGACGTTTTGCACAACCAGAGAGCTGAGTGGATTCATTCCGTGAGATACATACTCCATCACCCGGAGGTTCCACGACAGGACTATGTGCGCATAACAATGGAAGATGTCCTTGCACAGATATCAAAATTGCCAAACTGGAAAGCAGTAGGACTAGATGGAATTCAAGGCTACTGGCTCAAGTGGTTTAGGTCAATACACAAGAGAATTGCGTTGCAATTATTCAATTTCCTACAGAGCGGTACACCTCCGGAGTGGATGGTAGAGGGGAAAAAAGCGGAGAAAAGAAGAAAAGCAAAGCAAGAAGTACAAAAAGGATATGTAAAAGCATTGCGTAACAAGGGACTACATAATCACTTTCAAGTAGCCTTGACTGAAGTTACTGGAAAACAGGTGGAACTGGCTGAAGAAAGCAACACTGAAAACAGAGACTGCGTGCACCATACTGGCAACGCAAGACCAAGCTTAGGCCACAAATTGGAAGGTCAACCTTAGGAATGTGCAAGTGCCTCCATTGTGCCGAATCTGTAATTAGGGTGGATGAAATAATTGTCCATATCGTGAAAGAATGCCCTACACTTGCCCAAATCCACTATAAGTTGAGACGAATCGATGAGGTGACGAACGTGTTACACTGGAAACTATGCCAAACGTGAAGCCTTGAGAGGGGTAACACGTAGTATGAACACGAACCGAAGACAGTGGCGGAGTCGGAGACTTGTAATCCTGTGGGATTTCCCAATCCAAATTGATCAGGTAATAGAGCACAAGTCGGACCTAGTAGTGGTGCAGAAGGTGAAGCACATTTGCTATATAATTGATGATGCGTGCCCCTTTCGGCCTCAGACAGTCAAGAAGGAAGGCGAAACAATAGATATATACAATCCTCTTAGGTACGAAATAGCCCGGCTATGGAGAATGAAGAAGGTGAGGATAGTGCCAATTATTGGTGGGTCCTTGAGGACGGTATCATTAGGCTCATCCAGGGGAAAATAAAGGAAATCGAATTCACGTAGTCAGGGTCGGTCCTAGGATTGCGGGTTGCCCGGGGTAAGCTGTACTGCAGCGTGTACCAGCTGAAGATCGTGAATATTTTCTTTGTTTTTGTCACGCCTTCCTTGGCGCCCTATCCCAATGGTGCCTCGAGCGGCGCCCGAATTTGTTGTTGCCTTGAGCCGGCCCTGCTCGTAGCGTGCCCAGAAGAGCTGTTCCAAAAGGTTTTACCTTCTTGGCACGGCCACAATAATCAGGAAAGTATTAGGTAGCTGAACATATAGCATAGTACGTTAGGCTGCAGGTAGCAAGTCCGCTACGCATGCAAGACGTCGAGAGTTCCAACAAAACCTGAGTTAAAAGGATATATGGAGCTAGGGAGATAACTCAACTGGACTGACTGCATGCATTTGTTTGACGTCATCAACATAGAATGGTTACTTAAGCCTGTTTAAATATTGGACAGGTTTTAGCATATAGAAAAATATTATGAATAATTTATGGTCATTATAAACTGCATAATTGAAAAAAAAACAGGGTCAACAGGTGAATAACCTAAATAAACTAATGACATGACATGAATTTGAATATATGTTAAGGATGGTGGGCTGAGTATTGTGTGAAAAAGTTTATAAAAGCTAAAAACAACATTCTTAATTGAATTTTTCCATTTAGTCGGAGAAAGAATATAACAATCGAGAGAGTGCCGTTGGAGAAAGTAAAGAACAAAGAGAAGAAGAAAGAAAGAAAGAAAGAAAGAAAGAAGAAAGAAAGAAAGAAAGAAAGAGTAAGAAAAAAAAGAGAAAGG
>NC_043005.1:39608520-39621020 GCF_006345805.1 Octopus sinensis
ATTGATGATGCGTGCCCCTTTCGGCCTCAGGACGTCAAGAAGGAAGGACGAACAATAGATATCTACATCCTCTTAGGTACGAAATAGCCCGGCTATGGAGAATGAAGAAGGTGAGGATAGTGCCAATTATTGGTGGGTCCTTGAGGACGGTATCAGTAGGCATCCAGGGGAAAATAAAGGAAATCGGAATTCACGTAGTCAGGGTCGGTCCTAGGATTGCTGGTGCCCCGGGTAAGCTGTACTGCAGCGTGTACCAGCTGAAGATCGTGAATATTTCTTTGTTTTTGTCACGCCTTCCTTGGCGCCCCCTACCAAATGGTGCCTCGAGCGACTGCCCGAATTGTTGTTGCCTTGAGCCGGCCCTGCTCGTAGCGTGCCCAGAAGAGCTGTTACAAAAGGTTTACCTTCTTGGCACGGCCACAATAATCAGGAAAGTATTAGGTAGCTGAACATATAGCATAGTACGTTAGGCTGCAGGTAGCAAGTCCGCTACGCATGCAAGACTCGAGGAGTTCCAACAAAACCTGAGTTAAAAGGAATATATGAGCTAAGGGAGATAACTCAACTGGACTGATGGCATGCATTTGGACGTCATCAACATAGAATTGTTTACTTAAGCCTGTTTAAATAGTTGGACAGGTTTTAGCATATAGAAAAATATTATGAATAATTTATGGTCATTATAAACTGCATAATTGAAAAAAAATAACAGGGTCAAAGGTGAATAACCTAAATAAACTAATGACATGACATGAATTTGAATATATGTTAAGGATGGTGGGCTGAGTATTGTGTGAAAAAGTTTATAAAAGCTAAAAACAACATTCTTAATTGAATTTTTCCATTTAGTCGGAGAAAGAATATAACAATCGAGAGAGTGCCGTTTGGAGAAGAAAGAAAGAACAAAGAAAGAAGGAAAGAAAGAAAGAAAGAAAGAAAGAAAGAAAGAAAGAAAGAAAGAAAGAAAGAGTAAGAAAAAAAGAGAGAAAGGGTAAGAAAGGAAAAGGAAACAAAGGACAACTCAGAGAAAGAAATAAAGAAAAAAAGAAAAATAGAAAATGGATAAAAGAAAAGAATGAAGGAAAGAAACAAAGGGAAGGAAAGGGCGAATATACTGTTGAATGAATGAAATGAAATAGAAAGAAATTGAGAAGAGAACGCAGGTAAATAAAAAGTTAGGTGGATTGATGTAGGGAACATAAGAATATAATCTGAAGAACGAAGTATTGAGAAAGAACAAATGGAAGGAAAAAATAAAGAAAAAAGGTAGAAGCAACGATTGATAAAATAATGAAAAATATTTTTCAACCAAAAAAAGGAAACGAAAAAAGTGGAAAAGAAAGAGAGAAGAAAAGAGAAAAAGAAATATGAAAAAATAAATTCAACAGAGAAAAAAGGCAATATATTCATAAATGAATAAAAACGAATGATGAAAATAAATAAATAAATAAATAAATAAATAAATAAAGGTATAAATGTAAGAAGCTAAAACGTAAATAAAAGAAAACACGAAGTGTATGTGTGTGTGTGGGGGGGGTGCGTTTACACACACAAGAACAACAAGGAAGAACGAAGAAAAACAGAAACGGAAGGAAAGAAAGAGAAAGCTGGTGATCGATTATTAAGATAAAGGTATAACCATCTTCGGACATAAAATCGATTTCTCACTCTTCGACAATGATTTTATTCTCGTCTTTCGACACAAACATGTCGATATTTCAGTTGGTAATTATGATAAAGTTAATTAAACTTCTACTTATTTGTTTCCTTTATTAGTTTTGCTCTTCACCATTTTTATTCTAAATTCCTCGTTTCCATCTTTATTTTAATTCCTCCATAGTGATGAAACCACATTAAAATTTCTTTTATCAATTATTTGGGTTTTTTTTAAATTTAAATTTTGGTTTCTTTCTGCTGTTACTTTATTATTATTTCAGTTTAACTTTTTAAAAATTTGTCTGCATATTCAGTGTCTTTTTGGGATATATGTGTTTATGTGTGTGTTTGTATATATATATATATATATATATATTATATATATATATACATATATATATGTATATGTATATGTATGTATGAGAAAGTATGTATACATATGAGTATGTGTGTGTCTGTGTCTTTGCCTGTGTCTGTGTCTGTGTATGTGTATGTGTTGTGTGTGTGAAGGAGCATTGCTCAGTGGTTAGAGCATTGGGCTTACATTCGTAAAGTTGTGAGTTCGATTCCCGGACCAGGCTGTGTGTTGTCTTCTTCAGCAAGGCGCTTTACTTCACGTTGATTCCAGTTCGCTCAGCTATAGAAAAGAGTCGTTGCATCACTGGTGAAGCTGCAATGGCCATTACCTTTCCCATGAACAACATCGATGGGCTGACGTGGTCTGGCATGAAGCTAGGAGACTCCTATGTACAGGCGACTGTACAGATTTGCACAGATTTGACTTCGGGGGAAGGTCTATGTGCAATAACTTGGTCATTCGTGATCGAAGTATGTGTAGAATGATTGATAATAGATAGATAGATAGATAGATAGATAGATAGATAGATAGATAGATAGATAGATAGATAGATAGATAGATAGATAGATAGATAGATAGATAGATAGATAGATAGATAGATAGATAGATAGATAGATAGATAGATAGATAGATAGATAGATAGATAGATAGATAGATAGAACCAACAATCTAGGAAAGTTTGAATATCACAACCTCTGGCTTTTCTTACCAATCTCTGGATTCATTTACATTTCTTAACTCTTAAATTTATTTTAAGATGAGATATTGTTGTTTTCTTTCACAGAAATAAACAGAGAGAGAAAAAAAAGGTCTAGTGGCTAGTGATCTATCATGGCGAATGCCGGTCAGAGGGGTCATACAGGAGACCTAGGAAGAAGGGGAGATAAAAATTAGTGATGATCCCAAAATGTGCGTGTGGAAGGAAGCTGGTGACCTTGACGTGTGCGTGTATGCATGTGTAGGAGTGTGGATGATGGTGTGGGTGCTGGGAAGTGGTCAGTGCTAGTGTGTGCGGGATGGTGTGATGTGGTGTGGTTTGGTATGATGTGTGGTGGTGTTTGGGTGAATGGGAGATGCAAGGGTGGGGTGTAAGGGATGGGTGGGGTTGGAATGGGATGTATAGAGATAGTTGGGCTGGAATGTGTAGGGGTGTGGTAACGAGGAAGGCATTTTAGATGAATGGAGAGGGTGGAAGGGAAAAGGTGAGTAGGGGTGAAGAGAGGAAGTAGGTGTCAGAGCAAGAGAGCAGAGGTGGGTTGGAGGAAGTAGGTGTGAGAGGAAGAGAGGAGAGAGGAGGAGGTTTAGATGAAGAGGGAGGAGCGTTGAGTGCGTGTGGCGCAAAGGAGCGAAGAAAGAAGATTAATCCCTATTCACGTCGAAGACGGGAGTCCGGGTGGCCCCTGTGCAAGGATAATCCGAACACAGACAGGTGTTGTAAAGAATGACCGGTAGAGCGGAAATGGTGCGAGACCGGGGTGTCGTTGCCGAGTCTGATGTCCCGGAATTGTTCCGCGAACCGGTCAGCCAATTCGCGTCCCGTTTGACCGATTTATAGAGAAGGACAGAGAGAAAGCAGGAGATGCAGTAGATGACGTTGCTAGAAGTTCAGGTGAAGGAGTCAGTGCCGTAAGTCCAAAATGTTGCTTTTTTAGAAAACGAAAAATTACTTTCACCACTTCATAGCAAAACCGTTGCACTAAACTTAGACAATTTTTGATATTTTGGACATACAACAATTTAACATAATACCAAAAAACATATATATATATATATATATATATAACAAAAATAAGGATCACATCTTTATTTGTTGAATTCACTATACAAAGCCGATGATTGTTTCTGTCGTATCCACATACTTAGATACGTATATGTATTATTATTCAAATTAATATATCCGAAAATACATGTTAATTTCTAAGGTCATTCAAAATTAATTAAATTAACATGGTAATGTTGAGGTATGACAATTAGAAACATGGAGATTCTACGTCACGACAGTTAGTTATTTATCTATTAAATATATACGAAACATTTTTAGAAAAATTATGCTTATTATATAATATATCAAAAGCAATTATAGTTAAAAATTGAAATATTTCAATGCCTTCTGAAATTTGTAACAATTTCATTGTAAAATTACCATTATAATTTAATAATGTTAATTTAGAAATTATCATGTAGTACATTTCTGACGAAATTTTCTTAGTTCATTTTCAATTTAATTAATTTTGAATCTTGAAAACGATATGTTAACATGTATTTTCGCATATATAAATATGGATATTTTATGTGTCTTAATATGCCGATACAACAGAAACGGTTGTCGACATTGTCTGATGAATTCAACAATTAAACACGCGATTCTCTATCAGTATTTTTGTTATCTAATACTCTAAATTTCACGAAATTCTTCTAAATGATATTTGGGTCTACTTGTCATTCATGAGTAATTCTCTTGGTTGTGTATTCTACTTGCATCTATTGGTATCTGATTGTCTGATATAGTTTTAAAAATTCGTTTGAATCTGAGTACTTTATTGATATCTGCCTGGACTTTTTAATTTCTTTTTTCTTCTCCCTCTCTCTCTCTCTCTCTCTCTCTCTCTCTCTCCCTCTCTCTCTCTCTCTCTCTCACACACACACACACACACACACACACACATACACATTTGAACAGGAAACCTAAAGGACTAGAAAGATGTAGAATTACTGCAAGGTGTTCTTTTACTTGAAGCTCAAACGATTCTACCAGGTCGCCACCCATTAACACGCGTGATATAATGGCTTCTAATTTAGATGCAACACTGACAATTTCTCGACATGAAGCAGTCATTCTAAGCCAGCGGTCACAGCCTTTCCCACAATCAAACTAAATTTAAATCAGAAACTGTTAGTGGTCTTCCAATTACGACATGTCGGATGACAATTCATTTATCAGGATTTCATTAAGACTTTTACATTTTTTTCTCTTTCTATTGGGCTTTATGCTTGTTTTTTTCATTTTTTCCTTTACTTGATGCTTTGGTGTTTTATCCTTTTTTGAACAGTCAAAAAGAAGTATTTTTTGTCCTGCCCCATTCCGAGCACAACGATGTGCATCATGTCGAAAAGACACAAATTCTATGAATTTAGATAGATATATCTATAGATAGATAGATAGATAGATAGATAGATAGTAGATAAATAGATAGATAGATAGATAGATAGATAGATAGATAGATAGATAGATACACACATACATATTATATACATACATACATATATATATATATATATATATATATATATATATATACAAATACACACCTATCAATGTGAGTAGATATGTAAATGTGTGTATGTATGTGTATGTATATATATATTTATATATAAATGAAATGTGTATAATATATATATATATATATATATATATATATACGTGAAGTTACATCCTTTCATATAAAGGGATCCCCCGCTTTGCGGAATCCTTTCCTATATATCTGGCCGTAACATGAACTTAATTTCCTGTTGATTTTCATATAATGTTAAGATTGCGTTCCTACGAACTTCTTCGAAAGAAAAAATATCACAAGAAAACAGAAAACAAGAGAGAACAAGCAATTCGATCACCTTTATATAGGAAAATGACAATTTCTAAATGTGCAGAATAGTATAGAATAGATACATGCAAAAAAAAAAAAAACTTTCGTGTGAAATAAGGTGAAGAATCGTAATATCGTAAAAGAAAGTTTTTACCACAAAAAATGTTGTTCACAATGCGGGAGGTGGTGGTGGAATGATCGTCACGAGGGAGGTGAGGGGTTATATTTATTAAATTATAGTTTGTGATCATGGAAATCAGCTTAACGGGTGAATACCTTATCCAAAGTTTATTATTGCTTATGGCGCATCATCTCTTTGTACAGCTTAGCACGGGACCCCATTGTAAACTTTTCGTGGAACTTTTGTGCTACATTCACGATTAGGATTATCACCAGCAAAAACCTGCAACCTTCCTCTGTAAGTGCAAAGCTTTAACAATAATTTTCGTTATCAGTTTAAGTTATGTAAGTGGAACTTTCGTTGTCTCATCTGTATTCTTAACTTATTCTTTTTCTAATACCAGCTCCTCATTTAATGTCACAAGTACAATTTAACCATATATTTTTCCAAGCAACTTTCAAATTTGGTTTCACTTCATCCCATGCCCCAGCTAAATTATCCGCAGCATCTATTACGTTGAATTTCTGCCTTGGCTGGAGCAAAGAAGTTCTATTCTTGAGGATATATTCAGCCCTCACATTATCATCAATCTTCGCTGGGTGGCTCGGTGCATTGTCCAAAAGAAGCAATGGTTTGTTGGAAATATTATGTCTGTCATTGTACCTTTCTACGGAGGGACATAAAATGTTTTAAAACCACTCGTTAAAAAGGCTCTTAAACATCGAAGCCTTATTTGACCGCCAAATCAGAAGTAAATTAAACTTTGTGTAACTCATGAAAGTCCTTGGATTTTCAGAGTGATATACGTGTAGGGGTTTTAATTTCATATCACACGCGTCATTTCCTCCCAGATGAAGTGTCAGATATTTTTGGAAGTCCTAGTGTTCATTTTACCTATCGAAAAATAGAAGTTCTAGCAAATAAGCACCGCTAGAATAGTGCGGTCATCAACATTGTGTACTTGCTATGGTGAGTAGCCCCATTCAGAAATCACTTTCTTCAACTTCTTATGATAATTATTAGCAGTTTCCGTATCAGCACTCACAATTTCGCTACTTGAACCTTTCAAACTAGCCGTTACTAGTCAAGCAGAGTTTTTCAAAAGACGTTTCACCTTTTTTCGGCAAATAGTCATATAAACATGTAACTCATTTTTCAATTATCCATTACGCCGATATTGACCTTCCATCCATACACACTCTCGAGTCATTCCATTTTAAGCACTATATGAGATCTATGGAAAAATAATGTCTGGACAGTTAACAGAGTAGCTTCTTGAGCACTTGATATAATTTTCTCTCTGTTATCAAGTATTGCTCCCACTGTAGAGGTTACAAGATTTAATGTTTTGGCAAACTTAGTTTTACTTCCGCATCAAGTAACTTTAAAACATGAAGTGTAATTCCTTTACGGCTCCTTTTCGTACTACTGACTTTAGGCTGGCTTGATAACTTCTTTCCATATATCTCAGACTGAAAGCAAATCCAACAGCAGCAGCGATTAATCCACAGCAAATATGTAGCAAAAAGACTTGTCGCGGGAAAGATTTACTTTGTGAAAGCAGCGTTATTCCTATGGATGTAATAATGACAATGAGATGACTCAGGAAAAGAAAATACTGTGATTACAGTTAGCTTGAAGGGTTACAAGATTTTTATTAGCAATTCGCTACTTGCACTTCTAAGGAGATAGAAAGGGAGAAGAAAAAAAAACATAAAAGTTTATAGTTCAACTTTCCGAAGTTATAAAAACTAGATCATGAGTCTTTGGGTGCAATCCTACGTAGATCCATGAGCAGTTTATTATTTAAGCTAACGTCGATTCCTCCGTGGTGTTGTTTTGCATGGATCAACGCAGGATTGCACCCAAGGACTCATGTTCTGGTTTTTCTAACTTCGGAAAGTTGAACTATTAACCTTTATGCTTCTTTTTTCTTCTCACTTTCCATCTCCTTATTCTTTTACACCCTTCCTTTATGTTGTCATCTTATTGATATATACCATTCTCATTTTCCATACTTTCTTCCCCTATTTGTAGCTGATGACGGAATATCCCAAACTCGAGGATATCTCAAAAACAGCTATAAAATTTTGAATTTCTTCCCATAATAACATTGCATATGACTTAAGATATTTGTCTTGCCTTAATGTTTGGCGTCCTGTTTAACTATTATAAATCCGCTGCATCGGAAATCTGCAATGACTCCATAACTATGGTCTCGGCTATAACCTTGGAGCCCCAATAATCCGTTACGGCACTTACCTAGTGTACCTAATCGTTTAGATCTCCTGTGAACTAAACCCCCATACTTTCTGTATATATGTGTGTGTGCGTGTGTGTATACATATGTATACACACACACACACACACACACACATATATATATATATATATATATATATATGAATATATATGTGTGTGCATATATATATGTATGTATGTATATATGCATGAACACACACATTATATCGATTTCGTTAAGGTGTTCACAAAAAGTGTGAGTGTCACAACCTACTCCATTTGTTTTTATTAATGTTTCATTTCATCAACACTTATGTTTGAACAAGTCACCAATTAAAATGCTATAACATTACACACCCACAAAAACACATGCACATACACTCACACATACTCATAATCTACTATGAAACTAGATTCTTTCCAATACTAATTTCTTTTCCGACCGTTTCATTTCAGCTGATTAAATTTTTAAACTATACAGTATCAAGGTAATCAGCAATAGTTAATTTTTTATATTTACTACTATCATCATCATCATCATCATCACCATCACCATCACCACCACCACCACCACCATCACCACCACCACCATCATCACCATCATCATCATCATCATCATCATCATCATCATCACCATCATCATCACCACCACTATCACCACCACCATCACCACCACCACTACCACCACCACCACCTCCACCACCTCCACCACCATCACCACCACCACCACCACCACCACCACCACCACCACCACCACCATCATCATCATCATCATCATCATCATCATCAATCATTACCATTATCATTATTATTTAAATGATTGATGTTACTCTTCCAGAAAGTAAAGAAACAATATTATTATTATTATTATTATTATTATTATTATTATATTATTATTATTAAGGCGGTGAGCTGGAAGAATCTTTAGCACAGCGGATGAAAAGCTTAGCGGTATTTCGCCCGTCGCTACGTTCTGAGTTCAAGCTCCCCCGATGTCGACCTTGCCTTTCATCCTTTCGGGGACGATAAAATAAGTACCCATGACACATTGGGCTTGGTGTAATCGACTAGTCGCCTCCCCAATTGCAGGCTTTGTGCCTTTAGTAGAAAGGATTATTATTATTATTATTATTATTGTTGTTGTTGTTGTTGTTGTTGTTGTTGTTGCTGTTGTTGTTGTTGTTGTTGTTATGTGGATGCATGGTTAGAGTGTTGCGCTCATGATCGTGAGATCGTAGTTTCAATTCATAGCCCGGGTGGTGCGTTGTGTTCTTGAACAAAACACTTCATCTCACGTTGCTCTGCGATCACTTATACACCTGGTGCCTATTCAGGCAACGTCGATTTGGGGAAATTGAACTAACGTAGAATACATACATTTGATCACTCTAGACAAATCATTTCTGCAGGTTATTCAACAAAAAGACTAAACACTCATACGTCGTCTTCGATGGGTAAGTCCATTGTTATTTTTTTCATTATTATTAATGGGGTGATTTTTAATTATACGCTGTTCATTGTCTGTCTATGTATATATAGTGATAAGTTTCGATATCTAAAGAATATGTCCGGCTGGTGGCGGAGACTTGCACGTAGAATCGAGCTCTGGCTCACAAACAGTCCTTATCTCATCTTATTCGAAATCAATGTCGTTGAGTGAAATCCATGGTGATTGTACTATATTCACCAATACTGATCACCTAACAGCAGCTGGTGCCCAGCTAGAGTAGCGGCCAAGCACGTTGTGTGTATAACAATTATCCACTGGACTCTGCATGTGTTGACGGGTCTTAACTGATACCAGTCGTTTATCAGTCGTTATATCATCAACTTTTAATAAAGAATTTCTAAAAGAAGAGGAAATCTTTAATACAATACTCCGTTTCTACGTATCTCACGTGTTGCAGTCTTCACATTCTATGTCTTTTAATTTTAGTCGGATAACAATGGATAAATCTTTGAGAGAGGCTGATATCAGTTAATCCTGACAAAACCAGCGCAACAACTTCCCAACTAGTAGACGATGACGATATTTTAACTGAAAACCAGGTTTTTTTCCATGCCTCAACATACAGTAATCCGAGAAAAGAGACGGGAAGTCAGTTTTCATCACTCCTATAAAAAAAAATCTGTAGAAATATAGCTGGACAGAACAAGTATTTCTCGAAACCGGCGACGTTCGTTGGTCCCACTAGCACAAAGAAGAATGTTGCCGGTATTAGCATCATGTCTCCAGACTGGGGTTAATTTCATCTCTTCCGCCAACCAATCACAGAGGCCTTGAAAATGGCCCTAGGCGAGACTGCTCTCTCTTCACTGAGTAAACCAGTAATATATACAAAAACAAACGATGCACAATTAAAAAAGCGTAAACATTAAACGATTTTTTTTTTCTTTCATTAAACAACTAAAGTTTTGTGTCTACAGAGGAACTAAATTGAGATGAAGTTAATAATAGTGTTTAACAGTGAATGTATTAGAAATATATTTGAAGATGTAAACAATGGGAATTTTATTGAAATATAAAGTGTGATAGTATGTGTATGTATGTGCTAGTGTTTATATGAACGTATGCTAATGTGTGCATCATACTGGTGTAAGTAGGTGTTCATTTCAGATTATGAATGAGAAATATTGACTTTTCATCGTATCGTGTGTGTGTGTGTATGTGTGTGTGTGTGTGGTTGCGCGTCCGTCTGCGTCTGCACGTGTGTGGTGAGAAAGAAAGGCGTAAGGGCGAAAGAGAGGGATCCTAGTGCGTGTATGTATATATATATATATATATATATATATATATATATATATATATATATACATATATATAATATATATGTATATATACATATATATATATATACATATATATATGTGTAAATGTATGTATATATATATGTATGCACATACAGATATGCATATATATTATATATATAATATATATATATATATATGCACATACAGATATGCATATATATATACATATATATATATATCTTATGCACTACAGATATGCAGATATATTATACATATATATATACATATATATATTATATATAATGTATATATATATATATATATATATATATATATATATATTATATGAACACACACACATATATTACCCATATACGCACGTTTATAAATGTACATGTACATCTATAGATCAAGTATTTCCTCTGTGTGTATGTACATACATATACATACATACATATCCGGGTTAACACTAGATTGATACTATTATCCACATGCATGCCTACGTGCGTGGATATATACATCCACATATTTTTACATGTGTGTGTGTGTGCATGCGCGCGCGCGTGTGTTATGATTAATTAGTATAGTCCTACCAATAAAATACACATCAGAATCATGTTAAACCATAAAAAACAATTATTACATCTCAGGAGTTGTTTATGAAACCACTATAATTATACAGCTTAAAAAAAAATAGTACACACAGGCGCACATATACACAAGCACATATACACATATACATACATACGTATGAACATGCAAATACACATAAACACATGAATACCCATACAATAACATATAACAAACGTACACATATATTACAGTGTACATGAAGATGTATGTCTGTGTATATATATATATATATATATATATATTTAATATTATATATATATATATGTATGTATGTATGTATGTATAATATATATATATATATTTATGTAGATATGGATACATATACATGCATAAATATTTCTAAACACATATATATGCGTGTGTATGTGTATGTATATATGTATGTATATATATGTGTGTGTTTGTGTATGTATATATGTGTATATATATATATATGTATATATGTATATATATATATGTATGTATATATATATATATATATATATATAAACATGTGCATACGTATAGATATACGTGCATGTGTATATGTGTGTATGTATGTATGTATGTATGTATGTATGTACGTATGTATGTATGTATGTTTGTATGTATGTATGTATGTCCATATAAATGTAGACTAATCTGTGGGGAGTGAGACTGGTTGAGGAATGTGGACGAGTGGAACAGAGACCAATATAATCAGAAAGAAAGAAAAGGAATGTGAATAAATGATAGTGGCTGTGGGGGGGAATGTATATGGCGGAGTATTAATAAAGATAAACTGATAGTAAGGAAAGCCAAGGAAAAAAAAGACAAAAGAAGAGAACAGAAAGAGAGAGGAATATAGAGAGAAAATGGAGTAGCAGGTGAGAGAGAAATGCAGTAGGAGCGGGAGATAGAGGAGAAGGAAGAAAGGGAGTGGAATATAGAGAGAAAAGGAGAGAGAGGAGAAAGGAAAAAACAGAGAATAGAAAAATGAAAGCAGAGAGATAAAGAAACAATAACGAAATAAAGTGAAAAATCAGCGAAAGGAATCGAGTAAGCGAGAGAAAGGGTTAGTGTGTGTATATGTGTGTGTGTGAGGTGCAATTAGTTTTTCCAGTCGTTGGCTTTAATTACTATAGAGTGCGATAATATGAGGGGGAGATAGGCGGACGGTGAGAGAGAGAGAAAGAGA
>NC_043005.1:39631020-39653520 GCF_006345805.1 Octopus sinensis
ACCTTCTTCAATATAAGATACAGTCCAACTGACAGTTTTTATTTAGTGTCATTCAACTCAATTTCATTCACAAGATGTCAAGCAGTGCGACTGAAACCCTGACTTTGTAGTTGCGAAGTTTTTTTTTTAACCATTCGGCCATACTGCACCTACACAATAGAAATTCTATTAGAGACAACGTAGTCCAAAAGAAAAAAGTAAAAGATAAGATGGTTACGGCTGGAGAATTTTAGATCATAGATTTGCTCAGTCAAGTCTGAGTCACAGCTAATCCGCAACAACATAAGGCATTTCGTCAGTTTTATATTTCAGTAGAAGACATTGGTCCAAGGTGCTACTCACTGGTACTGAACTCAACACTAAGTGAGTGCAAAGCGAGTTTCTTAATCACTCAAGGAGACAACGATGTTTATTTTGTTTTTATGGCATAGTGAAAGGAAGGAGAAAGCATCTTCAATCCTTTTCAGGATCTCCAACAATGTTAGCAGGAAATTATTCTAAAACCGAAGTCTTAGTCCGTTGGCTTTCAACAGAGTTGGGTCTACTACAGGCATACAAAAGCCAGATGTACGTGTTAAATCAAGGGTTAGATAAGGGGGTCAATTCCATGAACTTGCAGCGAGTTATCTCCTCGAGCAAGATGCTTCATTTCACATTGTCCAATTCAACGACCACCTTACTGCTAGTGCCGTTATCTCTTTCTTTACCAGTCACTTCCTAGATGCTGAACTGACTCTTAGTTTAGAGAGCTGAAAGGGTCTCTAAGTTTTCACATGACTACATAGTCATCTAAAACAATTAGCGTGAGTATGGCGCATGTCACGATGTCATACTCATGTGTATAATACGTAGCAGTACCAAGCATTCTTTAAAATGTTCTTGTGGCTTTTTCTGTTTTTTTTACTTGTCAAAAATATCAAGGGGTTAATTCGACCATCTAAAAATCAAAAATCTAATCTCCACTGCTTGTGCACCATCCCTTCCACCTCACGCGAAAACATACCTTTAATGTCCGCTCCATGCTCTCTTTCAACAAGATATTTGAAAAAATATAAAACGTTAAATTGCCTGCAACCAATGAAAGTCAGCCGAGTGTTACCAGCTCTGCACTAACGATCAGTGATGATCTCTCTCTCTCTCTCTCTCTCTCTCTCTCTCTCTCTCTCTCTCTCTCTCTTCTCTTCTCTTCCCTTTTCTTCTCTTTTCTTCTTTTAATTGGGTTGGTGTGTAGTTTTAATGGAAGTTCTTTCATCAATGGTTTTTCATATGAATCTATGACGACTTTGATAATGAAATGACAAGTTTGTTATGACAATATTGAAAACACACGAACTATACAGCGCTGGGTGCGGTTGTTGATTATAAAAAAAAGAGCAAAGCAGTAACAAAACATAAATGGGGAAATTTATCCTCTAAATGGTGATATTCAAAGCTAAATAGCATTTTAGTGGTGAAAGAAAACAAAAGCGTTCCGAAATTATAACTACTGTAGATAGAGTTCAGTGGTGTGTCGAACGATATAAAGTTTGAACTAAGGATGCAGGCATGGTTGTGTGGTTAAGGTGTTCTCTTCGAAAACACATAGATTTGAGCGGTTCGATTCTACTGTGTGGTAGCGTAGATAAGTATCTTTTACCATTCCATTACAGATGCATGTCATCGTGTCTGTGATGGAATTTGATAAACAGAAAGTGTTTAGATGTCATGTACGTATGCTTGTGCATATTTGCCATAATAAAGAAAGCTGCTTATCACTTAGTTTAAAGTATGTAGTTTTTACAAAACTGAAGCAATTATTAAAATCTACATTCTCTAGAAAATTCTTATAAATTCTATTTTTAAGATTTTTGACGTCATACGAATTTATAAACTTCTCATGAGAACGTTGAATGTTTTTTTAGAACTGGATCTCGAAGCTCAAAAGGGCATAGGCAATACCACGTAAATATCAGGTTTATATATTCTTACGACATCAGCAACATACAATTCTCGCTGATAAGTATAATGTTTCAAAAGCAGATAGAGAAATAAGAACGATTGCATTGGTCTGTCTACAGAAGATGTGATATCGGGCCCCACGGTCAGACTTCGATTTTTTCTGTTCAAAAGGGTTTTTCAACCCAATATTATTCATATATTTTTATCAAACTGGTTTTCAAACAACATAATTATTTAAGATAACTAGTTTCTACTCACTGTGAATTAGTTAACTTACATTGCGAGATAACATTTTGTAGCATTCCTGTTTATATTTTGGCATAGAACTATGACCATTCCACACCCCTTGATTTGTTTCCTCACAACCTTACGAAAAATGGATATTCTTTATAAGGTTTCTGCAAAAGAACTTCAGATGGTGAAGCTTACGATTACATCGGAATTCGGCAGGGTAAGAAATTTCGGATAATTCACATGCCTCGATTTTGCTTTCCGATAACTTCTAATAAAATAAATATTTGTTCGGGAAATTCTCTACAAATATTTTGCAGTTTGTGTACATTATATTTATGAATGAATGAGTGAATAAATGAATGAATGAGTGAATGAATGAATGAATGAATGATGAATGAATGAATGAATAACTCAATCAATCAATCAATGAGTGAGTGAATAAGTGCTTACAAACTTCCTACACTTAGATCCTTGGATCTTACAATTACATATCGATATACATATATGTATGTATATTATGTATATTTGCATGTATGTATATATATATATGGTTAAATGTCTGTGTGTATATATAAATACATATACATATACACACAAACAATTATGTGTATATATATATGGTTAAAGGTCTATGTGTGTATGTACATATATATATATATATCTATATATATATATATATATATATATATATATCTTTGTTAGCAGATCATAAATCAGAGGAAGAGCATACTCTATAAAATATAGAGTAGTTGTTTATTTTTGCATGTGTAAAGTAACAGTTTAGAAAAGAAAACATTTCTAATCCGGCATGTACAACCTGCCTCTGTCCGTGGTTTAGGATTGCTAAGTAATTTTTTCTTAACAACTGGGTGCACAAACTGAAAGAGATTCTTAAATTATGTCTGTTAAAGCTCTTTCTATATTTGTGTGGTCGCGTGAAATGCTTATCACCAACCTAAGAAAAATCTTACCTACGCAGGTCCGGACGTTTAGGGAGAAGCGAGGAGCGAACCATAATGTGTTGCCGTGGCGTTTCCTTTTACGGTTACTCAATGCCGGTGTATATACTATATGGTGCCGATGTTAAGATAAAAATACGTAGCAATCCTAAGCCACGGACAGAGGCAGGTTGTTCATGTAGACTTAGAAATGAATGTGCAGTGGACGATCGATGTAACACCGAGGCTACAGTGTACCAAGCAAACAGAAGGTGCACAGAAGCAGCACAAATATCAGTAACATCAATGCCAACACAGGGAGACAGACTAAAATTTATGTCGGATCTTGTGAATCCAAATTTAAAAATCGCCTGAACAACCACAGACTCTCTTTCAGGGTCTCGGAGAGACGCAACGCAACGACACTCGCAGTATATGTATGGCACCTAAAGGACAATCATACGCCCTTTAACATCAGGTGAAAATTACTAGAAACTTGTGGACCCTATCGCAATGAAACAAGACTATGTAAATTGTGTATAGCAGAAAAATATATGACCCTTATGAACTCACATGAACCAGTAGGCTACCTTAACTCCACGATGGAAGCCATGGAGAGTTGTCCCCATTTTCGGAAATTTTTACTTTAGCTATCAAGCGATGGAAGACAACTCCCCCGGCCATAATTTTTAAGGGGAATATTTCTTGAATTATCACCGGCGTTCTTGTGTTTTAAAAACAAACATTCTTTGCAGAGAACAGTTATCATTTAGAAAAAATGAAGATATGTCTACTTCACGCTAGATGTGAAACCAATGGTTTTTTCTAAACTTATTTCCCACATACAAATTATATATATATATATATATATATATATATATATAATTGTATTGTTTTTACGTCCTGTTTTTGTCACATTTTTTTCCTTGTTTTTACCCCTCTGCAAAGGAATTTTATTTAATTCTTTCGCTGGAAGGATTATTTCGCCGAGATGTGTTCAGTCCTCACCTTCGAAACACGCTGGAGTTGAACTAGGGACAGCTGATGAAGGGGATTTTTCCTTGTGTAGTTGTCTTGTACTCTGTTTTTTCGTTGTTAAAAAAATGGTCCATTCCATGCTGTTTTTACGTTTTCGTTTCTCGTTGAGTGCTACGTTTATTTGTGGTGTCCTGTACACACGTATATATATTTATATATGCATGTATATATACATGTGGATGTAGCTACGTACATATATGTTTGTATGTATGCATATATTTTATTTATTACACTATTGTATGATTGAGCGCCTTCGCGTCGATTCGATTCGATTCGTTTGTTTCGTTTGGTTTCTTCTTCTTCTCTAAGGTGGTTTATATATATATATATATATATATATATATATATATATATTATAAATATATATATATATAATATATATATTATATATTATATATATATATATATATATATATATATAAATATATATATATATTATATATATATATATATATATATATATATATATATATATATATATATGTTCATATACAAACAAACAATGATGTGTATATGTTGGTAAATGTGTCTGTATATATCACATGAGTATTGGGCAGATGACATTATGCGTGGGTGGGATCGTGCGTAGGAGGTGTCTAAATAAAGGAATACACGTGATTACTCGAACAATGTCAAGGTGTGTGGCTTAGTGGTTACGGATGTTGTACTGAAGATCGTATGATAGCGGTTTCGAATCTGGGATCAGAAATGTGCTATATTTTTGTGTAAAACACTTCTAGAACACTCAGCTTGTTAAATTGAGTATTACTACGAGGGACTGGCGTCCAGACCAGGGAAACCGGTTTCATTAGCCTATGGCATTGAAAGGCCAGTTCATTTATCTTTTCTTTTTAATGATGTATTGAACAATATATTTATATATAGAACAGAGTTAGTTACAAGTGGGGGTCTTGCCTCAAACAGTTATTTATAAAGAGATCTTGATGGAAACACATAAACCAACGATGCTCCACTATTGTCAAAACGGAAAAGATGTAGCCTACAGCCAAATTATTACATGACACGTCGCTCCACCTGGTGGAGAATATATGTTAAAGTATAAATTATGAGATGCGTTCATATGAAAAAAGGACATAACTACAGTAAGAAGAAAGCAGATTTTGAATTAATTATGAGATGTACTGCAAGCGAGGATGGTGGATGAAGATAAACTTAGATGAGTTATAAACATAAGACGTGTTTATTTAGCACATAGGAAGAATATGTCAGAGTTACTAGAGCATCTGTATTTAATAAGGTTACCACAATGGCGACTGTATATACATATGTCCGTATACATTCATGTGTGCGTGTGTGTTTGTGTATGTATATGTATATATATGTATGTGTGTGTGTACGTATGTATGTATGTACCTATATATGCATGTGTATATGCATGTATATATATGAATGTGTGGGTATATATGTATATATATATATATATATGTATGTATATTATTATATATAGGGTATATGATATGAATATATATATATATATAATATATATATATTCATATCATATATCCTATATATATAATATACATACATACAATATATAATATATATATATATACATATATACCCAACATTCATATATATACATGCATACACATGCATATAATGGTACATACATACATACGTACACACACACATACATATATATACATATACATACACAACACACACGCACACATGAATGTATACGGACATATGTATATACAGTCGCCATTGTGGTAACCTTATAAATACAGATGCTCTAGTAACTCTGACATATTCTTCCTATGTGCTAATATAGGTGTATTGCACGAGTGTATGTACATGTATGTATAGGTGCACATATGCATTTTCTGTATACGTGTGTGCACAGAAGTACATTTCACTAAAAAAGTAGTATATATATTAAAGGCGGTGCTCCAGCATGGCCGCAGTCAAATGACTGAAACAAGTAAAAAGAAAAAAGAATATATATATATATATATATATATACATACATACATACAAGTGTGTGTGTGTGTGTGTGCATGTGTAAAGGATAAATATATTTATATATTAAATATTTACATGCATAGGATTCTATCTATGTCTATCGTGCTTTCCAACATACACGTAATGTATGTATCTATGAATGCGCGTATATATATATTATATATATTATATATAGATATATTATTATATATATATATATATACGCGATTCATAGATACATACATATACGTGTATGTTTGGAAAGCACGATAGACATAGATAGAATCCTATGCATGTAAATATTTAATATATAAATAATTATCCTTTACACATGCACACACACACAACCACACTTGTATGTATGTAGTATATATATATATATAATATATATATATATAATATATATATATATATATATATTCTTTTTTCTTTTTACTTGTTTCAGTCTTGACTGCGGCCATGCTGGAGCACCGCCTTTAATATATATACTACTTTTTTAGTGAAATGTACTCTGTGCACACACGTATACAGAAAATGCATATGTGCACCTATACATACATGCACATACACTCGTGCATTACACCTATATTCTCACACACACGCAGACGCACGCACCCATACATACTTACACACCCCAACCCCACCCACTCGACACTCATATATATATATATATATATATAGATAGATAGAAAGATAGATAGATAGATAGATAGATAGATAGATAGATAGATAGATAGATAGATAGATAGATAGATAGATAGATAGATAGACAAACATGGACAAATACAGACATTTACATGTATGTTTGTCCATATAAGTTTAAAGCGTGTATAAAGGACTTGATCACAAACGAACACATTTTGAGAATATTTTATATAAATAATAATTTACAGTAGCCGTAAAGAATAAATTACTGATCTTGGCAAAATATATTGCTTCTTATTTTTTGACCTCAGATCAATAACTTTAATGCTGGTATGGAAGAAGTTTAAATGATTGGAGTATGGTGCATTTGACGTTCTGAAGAACACGAGTAGCTTTCTTCAATTATGATTCGAAACCTTATCGTATGCTTGAATTTCAAATACGATATTTTATTATTTTCTAAGATGTTGAAATGCTGGTCAAATAAAATCAAGTTGAAAGAAAGTACAACATGAATAATATTCAGGAAGGAAATATGCAAATTAACACTCTAGTTAGCTTACAACGTTTTAAACCACGTGTTTTCATCATAGAATTAGATCCCAGTTCTTTCACACCAGTGGATATTCACAAACAAATAATTTATTCATTTCTTATTTTTATTTCCCCAAAACCAGCAAGTATTCAGCCAATAAAGGAGAAAGAAAAGTTCATAGAATATTCGAGATTAAAACTAGAAAGAAGTATTGATCCAAACTTTTGGTATGAACCTTCAGGCGTTTCCTTTCCCATTTTTTTTTAGCAAGGAAAAGTATGAGTTAAAATCTATATAAAAAAAAAACATGGTATACAGATAGATTCTTGTTGAGAAAGACAGGTAAAGAAAGTCGAGATAGAACTGAGAGTAATTAATTTTCAATGTATTTGTTTTATTTCATTTTCGTATTCCTTTTACCAAAAGTCCGATTCCTAATAATACATTTTTCGGTGTCTACGGCGACTATAGGTCTGTAGCCTAAGGTAGTAAATGTTTTTATTTTCACCACCAACTTAGCGTGGTACATCTGCATGCCTAACCCGTTTTCTCTGACTGCTTCTCTTTTCAAGGAAACCACATTTCCACCGACTTAATAGCACCGCTGATATTTTTAAAGGTGGTGCTGTTCCTATTTCAGATTTTTAAATTAATACACGTCACGATGTTTATACCTGTTATGCTGTACTTTTCATTAAACTCCACACCGTATACATCCAGCGGCAATTAAACTTTTAACATACATCCAAGTTCTCTTTATTCAATTTCAATGAAATTTCTTCAACTAAGACTCCCAATGTTTGATAAGACTTGGGTCTGTCGGGAACCCGAGGTTTCATAAGGATGAAACTTACATGGCGTATAAGTGACTGAGATTACAACACGTACCACTGGAGAGGACACCGGTCTGTAGCAAGGTTAACTTCCCAGATATTGTAGGAACTCATTTAAAGCTGAATGAACTAGAACAATCTCAAATGATGTATTTGCTTAAGAAAGCAACGCACCGTCCAGTCCGGGAATGGGAACCACGTGGGTGCAATAACTTAACCAACTAGACCATGTGCCTTTATATGTTTATAATATATTATTGAATCAATTACTTAAGTATTTCATTGATATATCTGGATTAAAAGGTTAGCTGAAATATGCGATCACACCGTGTAACTGAAGTCCGAGCAAGATTCAATCCCACGATTAAACAATGATCATATATTTACGAAAACAATAGAATGTATTATTTTATTGAAGCCTCTTGTACTTTGTCTCTCTAACAGAATCTCTATCCCAACCCGCTTCTAATTATTTATTAAACGGACTGTCGAAATTTGCTATTTCCCCTAAAAGAGGATCATTGACGAAAGGTGGAGGCGGGTCCGTATCTTACTCGGACTTCACACGTAATTCTTTCCAGTTTTGGTATAAGGAAAGGGAGCATTTCGATTATACCTATCCAAATTCTTGACTGATACTTTAATTTATCGACCCCGAAAGGATGAAAGACAAAATTGAGCTGATCGCAGCGGAATTTGAACTCAGAACATAGACAGCCAGAAGAAATACTGCTCAGTATTTTGCCGACGCAGTAATGATTCTGCAAGCTTGCTAATTTTCACTCCTTGCTGGAGACAAAACTACAAAACTACAGAAATAGTCAAGCAGTTGGCTTATTAACATACTTATGATTTAATGACAATCGTTTGTCATTGTATTATCTCTCTATCATAAAGTGGATCATTCTTACACGCCAACAGACGCCAGTAGTAATGAATGAAACTTTAAATAACAAGGAAGCCAGATGTAATTTACAGCCGATTCTAACAACGGCAAGATATGAAAGAAAGAAAACCGGTCGAGGTGAAAGTCAGGTGAAGAAATAGTGACTACAATGGCTCTTCAATAATTATATAACTGCTAAGAAATTTTAAAATTCTCTACTTCTATGCCTTGGTTCATTCTTGCTGCTAGTTTTCCTACATTAATGAGGTTACTATCAACAAATATATACAAGAATCACCTGGTGTTACGGGACTAATGCGATATTGAAAAACTTGCCGTAAGGCAAATTCCTGTATCAAGGAATTAATTTTTCTATGGACTTCCATGAAATAACGAAATAATGTGTACCGATGATTTTTTTTTTCGAAAGAAAGACAATAAAAAACAAAGCAGCCTACGCAATACAATATTTATATATAAAATTATTTGAAGTGAAATACGTTAGGAAATAAATAAGAATCGCAATATCGTAGTAGGGTGAGTACTTACCACAAAAAAATGAGGACTATTATCTCAGAGATAGTAGTGGAATGAGAGTCCCTGGGAAGATGATACTACCTTCTATCTTATTGTTCATCACCATCATTATTGTGTTAACAACAAACAAGATGAGGACAAATATCCGTCAAATGTAAATAATGTAAATAATATACCACCATTATTGTCATCAACAGTTAGTTGAGGAGTGAAGACCTTATCTGATAGATATGGTGCATCATCTCTTTGTACAGCTCAGTGTAGAAACTAAGCTCATTGTAAATTCCTCTTGAAATCTTTATGTTAAGTTCACTATTATTGCCCATGTTTCCCTTTCGTTTTCATTTTGCTTTGTTTTTTTTTTGTTTTAAGTTTTGCAGTCAGTTTAAGTAGAGTATTTTCGTACTTTCATCAGTATTCTCACAGCATCAGTTCCTCGCAAGATAGACTTTCTTTATAGGCCACTAGCAACTCATTCATATCACTCTCTATGATTACTTGAAATCCTACATCATTTGCGTGGGTCACAATGTCTTTCTGAATTTGGTGTAGACACTTCACCTTGTGGAACACTTGTAAAGTCACAGATACAAATTTGAGGATATCACTTCAGTTATTATATACACAGCAACATCTCCAGCTTCTTCTAGAAGTCCATAAGAGTGAGTCTATCCTTCCTGTCAATCACTTTCATAAATTGTTTGAAAGTTCTTCTCAGATGATATGCATTGAAGTTAACTATCACACCTTGATCCATCTACTGGAGCAGTTGAAGTTCGGAAAATATATTTCTACTCTCACGTTATCGGTAAACTTTCTTACGTTCACTGGTTCGCTTGGTGCATTGTTTAAAAGGAGTAATCTATTTTGGAAATGTATTTCATCCTATAATTTCCTACAGCAGGAAAAAAAGATGCCTTCTTATTTGAAGCCAAATCAGAGGCAGCTTGTTGTCATGTTTTGATGTAAAACTCGAAATGAGAAGATGAAAAGATGAAGGAGTGCGGGTGGTGGGGAGGAAACGCTGTATGATTACAGTTAGTTGAAGGGTTGAAGAGCTGCTACGTTCATGAGTACTTCACCCCTTACACTTCAGATTTAAGCCATAAAAGCTCCACACTACTCACACTCGCATATATTTATATACATACATACATACACACATACATACATACATACATACATACATACATACATACATACATACATACATACATACATACACACATACATACATACAACATACATACATACATACATACATACATACATACATACATACATACATACATACATACATACATACATATACATATATACATACACACACACGAACATATATGTATGTATGTATGTATGTTTACAGGCATCCTCCGTGTTACGACTACTTCAGGTTACAAGATTTCATGCTTACAGAAATTGTAAAATATGATTCGTGTATCACTCCGAAAATCCAAGGGCGGTGAAGAGTTGCACAAAATTTAAACTGCCCCTGATTTGGCGACCAAATAATAAAGCATAGCTAAGTGCTTTTTCAAAGTGTGGTCTACTTTCTCCTGCTGTAGAAAGATACAGTACCAGACATAATATTTCCAACAAAGCATTACTTCTTTTGGACAATGCTTCGAGCGAGCCACCCAGCGAAATTAGACGGTCTTTCCGATAACGTGAGAGTAGAATATACCCCTAAGAATACAACTTCTTTGCTCTAGTCAATGGATCAAGGTGTGATAGCAAACTTCATGGCATATTATGAAAACTTTCAAGCAATTTATGAAAGTAATTGACAGGGAGGATATCTCGACAATTAGAGACTTCTGGAAAGATTTCAACATAATGGATGCTGCGGATAATATAGTTGGTCATGGGATGAAGTGAAAGCTTCAAATTTGAAAGCTGCTTGGAAAAATATATGGATAGATTGTACTCGTGTCATTATAAGTTTTCCTCGAGCAGAAAGTCATAAAAGATTCGGAGAGATATTGTGACAATTGCAAAGTATGTATGATTTGAAGAAGAATGGTATGACTGAGTTGTTCAAGTCCCATAGAGAAAATTTAGCTAATGAAGACTGATGCAGTTAGAAAAAGAACAAACTGAGAATAAAGATAGGACAACGGAAGTGCCACCTATGCCACTTAAATTGAGTACAAAAATTATTGCTAAAGAGTCGGCACTTAAAGGGGAAGGTCTGAAGATTTTTGCTAATAATGACCCTAATCATGAACGTAGCAAAAATTACAAGATTTGACAATGAGCTCGGTTCCTACACGGAGCTATACGAAGAGATGATGCGTCCTAACCAAACAACTTCGGGTAAGTTCTTCACCCCTCAAGCTAGTGTTGGTGATAATGAACTATCTACTATAATAATACTCTTGTGCTTCCTCTGTCACAACAAATGAATGAGAAAGGAAGGGGTAATAGATGAATAAGGAAAGAAGAGTTGATGGCAAACTGGTGGGATGGTGAACATTCAACGTTGAAAAGAAAAGTCGTACAGCGTTTTAACTCTGTGTGAGTATATGTGTGTATGTATATGCGTGTACAAGGGAAGTATGTGAACGTATGAGAACATTGACAAGTGTATTGTTTTGATTTACCATCCATATTTATATACAAAATACTACAATTAGCCGTCATTTTTTACGACAGGGACCAGCTAGTAAGATAATAAATATTGTTCCTTATCTTCCTTTTAACGTTCATTCCACCACTCCTCATATATTAGTCAACGCCTTTTATGGTGAGAAAGTACTCTTATGAAGTTAGGATTGCTATTAATTCCCTACCGTATTCTTCTTGGAATGTTTTTGTTTATACATACATATATACATAGATACATACATATTATATATATATATATATATATATATATATATATATATATTATATATATAATATATATATATATTATACTGTGTACGCTTAGAAACTATCATTTTCATTAGAAAGGTGATCGTATTGCTTGTTCTCTGTTGTTTACTCGTACTTTTATTTTCTTCGAACAAGTCAGTAGGAATGCAATTTCGCTTGATAAAATGAAAATCAATAGGAAAACAAAATTTATATTCCGTAATTTCACGTTACGGCCAGATTTTCAGGAATGCATTACTTCGGTAAAGCAAGGGATTCCTGTATATAAATTGCACTTAATGTAAATACATCGTGAAAGGCAAATTTACTGAGGTATTCGTCCCGAGATAATAACACTCATGTGTAAAAACTGAATATATGAAGGAAGACGTGCTGTGTTTTCATCTAATGCTACTTCTGTTGCATATAATAGATATTCATTCAGCTGACAGGCTATTCGCAGCATCAGTGATCGTTTATTATCTGTTGTTTGCCGTGAGTACATGCTACTGATGACGTGACGAAACAGAAATGCGTCTAGCGATCTTCTTTCTAACTATACTGTATCAATTTTGGTCTAATAAGCCAACACATATTCTGTTTGTTTTTAAACTCATCATGTACATTAGAGGTATTATCTCTGGACGAATGCCGCAATGAATATGCGTTCCGTAATGTATTTGCATTAAACATGATACATATATGGCTGTTTTAATTAAATTCTGCTTCTATTGCACTTAAAGAATGTGCGTGTATATGTGCGTATGTGTGTGTATGTGTGTGTAAGTGTGCGTGTCAGTCTGTCTGTCTGTCTGTAGCGTCTTACAAGCTACGAAGTGAGTGTAGTTTCTAAATTCTTGAAAGTTATCACATTTTGCGTAAGGGCGAAACAATAGACTGTATCTCGAAATTAGTTGTCATACTCTACAATTTCCGTAAGCACGAAGTCTTGTTACCTGAGGTAGCCGTAATGCGGGGATACCTTTACTTTTTTCACGAACCAACTGGCTGCAATATACATTTTTTAAATGTATTTCTTAAATATTCTTGTTGACAATAAGTCAAAAAATTTATTCTCGACTTAGCTTATCTCTTATACACAGTACAAGATACACACAGGCACTTGTACATAAAGACTTATATATAATTATTTACACACAGACGGTAGAAGGAAGGGTTATGGGTTATTAGTGAGAGATGGAAGAAATGCCGCTAGCAATTCCAACATTTCGCCTAGGTGAGATTATAACGTGTCGAGAAGTAATGAGTTTAAAAGAAAAGGTAAAAGAAACCATTTCCCGCCTGCTGTCAAAGCCATTTCATCCTCTGTCTGCGTAAAGTAAAGGTGCCACTCTAAATTTGAATTTTAGAAAAACAATTGAAAACCTTGTTTTGTGAAACAAAAAAGAACACACAGCCGTCACTCGCAAGCGGATATGACCTTGTAACATATACCATGCTTTGGATAATTATTTCTGACGGAGAAACATTGACACCGTTTCAGTTTTTCCCATTTTGTTTCAGTGAAATATCCGAGGTCTGACAGCCGAGTTGTCGGAGGCAGGTGCACCAACCCTGGACTGGCGTTCCTTTTCAGCTGGGTAGTCTGAAGCAACATAAAATAGATTGCCTTGCTTAAGAGCACAGCGTATCGCTCAGTCGCGGTATCGAACCCACAAGCTTATGATAGTGATTCCAATAGATACCCTTAACGACTAGGACACGCGCCTTCATTCTTGTTTTATATCATAATAATCAGTCCCTGCACATTAATGTCCTAGACCTCAGAGGGCTGATTACGCGGTTTCCATGGCGTATAAGTAAACGAAATCATAGCATACTCCCTGAACGAGACACCAGTCCATCAGAGGATTACTCATTTACTGCAGTTGGGCCTGGAGCGACCTGAAATGAAGTGTTCGGCTCAAGAACACAACGCACCACACGGTCTGGAGATCGAAACCAGAATCTTACGATTGTGAGTGCAACATCCTAACCACTAGTCCACGCAACTTCATTTCATTGTTGTTCTGTGACTAATATTTAATGTAATCACACAAACATTGGAGTTCTTTCGCCAGATGTCTCTTAATAACGTTTTGTGACCGTGGTTTGTACTTGAAAGTATGAGTTACTCAGCATAATCTCGTTTATCTGCAGCAATATGTAACCGCAGTAGCCAACAAGGAAGCATATATGCCATATTTCGACCTACTAGAAATAACTACCAAATCTTCCTCATAAATCTGCTCTGCATTAAAAAAGGCGGTACACATTGATGATTTAAGTCTACAAAATTAAGACTAAGTACCGATCTGAGTGTTTTGGACCACAGGTCAGTTCGATCAGAGTTGATCGGTAGTATGTAACTGCAAAGTCGTATCTTTATGAATCACATCACCTTTCTAAATGTCTTCACCTATTTACGACATATGTGAGACAATCTAATCATCATCATCATTTATATCCATGGGTTGATATTTGAGAGAATCGGATGGGCCCAAGGACGTACCATATTCCATTATCTGCTTTTTCATGATTTCTTCAGCTAGCTACTTTTCCCAACATCAACCATTTACAGCGTATACTGGGTGTCTTTTTCACTCTACCGACACTAATGAGGTCATCCTGCAGCTCATAACACTACACAACCTGAGGCGCGTGATGAGGATATTGAGGGTTAAAGTTTGAAAAGGGTGAGAGGGACGAGCATGTTCTTACTGTAGAGGAGTTACATGATTATTCACATTTAGAAGAGAGGATGAGAATGATCAGTAGGAGCTGCAAGTCCAGGAGGCTGTTCAGTTAGAATCTGTGTTTAAAGAGATGTAAAATAACGGAGAGATCACAACTCTCCCATATTACAGATTTTAAAACCTGCTGGAGTTATTTCTCCATCCACAGCAGTTATTTCGGATACGGTGTTATGCCATTCATACAACATAGGCAATTGCAAAGTTACCAGAAATATCCGAATCTCATCCCTTTGAGTTTTGAGGGCCCTAATTTATTTGGTTGAGATACAAAGATCTGAATAGAAAGGGAAAATGCATTTGCTGGTGACACAAAGTCTGAAGAGAAATGGAAATTGGATTCAAATGTGCCAGCGTATCAACGTATATATTTACTTTACATAGAAACCATAACCGTCACTCTGTAACGAATATCATTTAATAGAATGTAGAATGGTTTTGTGAGTAGCACACAATTTGAGCCATCACCATCGCTCCAAATGTTAGACCTAATTTTCATCGAAGATTTCTTCTGGTCGCAAGAAGAAGGAGGAAAGCAAAAGCAAGTGGAAACCATCAGAAATGGAGAGAACTTGACAAGCAGTACAACAGACAGGCACTAGAGGACAAGAGGACAATAGGAACCATTAAGATCAGATATGTCTGGAGGCGGAAGATGCTTCACAGAAAGGTGACATGAAGTCTGTTTTTCGTTTGGTGAAGGAATTGAGTAGAAAGAGGAAGTGGACTCCACGTAGTGACGTCATCAACGATAAAGAAGGTAACATCCTGACAGAGCAAGAGGACATCAAAGCTAGGTAGAGAGAATACAGCACCGATTTGTACAGAAGGAGGCAGAAAGATCTCTCCGCTGCACCCGCTGTAGCAGAAGACAGAGAACCGAAACCACTCAAAGAAGAAGTGAGGCAGGCGCTGTACCACACTAAGAACGGGAAAAGCCCTGGCGTGGATGAACTTCCCATCGAGGTACGGAAGGCGACGGGATATATTGGGAAAGAACTGTTATGGAGACTGTGTGTCAAGATCTGGAGTGACGTGGAGTGGCCGATCGACTGGTGTCGTGCAGTCTTCGTACCAATACCAAAGAAAGGCAACCCACGCGAGTGCACTAACCACCGAACCATCAGCCTTATTGTCCACGCAAGCAAGATCCTGCTGCAAATCATCGTAGGTAGACTGCAGCGGAAATATAGCAGTGTCATCGCTGAGGAACAAGCCGACTTTGTCAAGGACAGAGGAACAAGGGAACAGATAGTCAAAATCAGGATGATGATCGAGAAGTTTAAGGAATGTAACATCCCACTTTACGTGTGTTGCATCGACTACTCTAAGGCAACACAGCAAGATGGGGGACGTCATGAAGGACACGGGATTTCCTGAACACTTAATCGCACTGCTGGCGCGACTATATCAAGATCAACAGTCATCTGTCAGGACGTCCGTCGGTGACACTGAGTGATTCGGTATTGAGAAGGGTGTCCGACAGGGATGTGTTCTGTCTTCATATCTGTACAACATCTATGCAGAAAATATCATAAGAGCGGTGAAGGAGAACTACGACGGTGGTGTGCAGAGAAAGGCTGTGCAATCTGAGATACGCCGATGACATTAGTCTCATATGTAACAGCAAGGACGAATTGCTGCAGATGATACGCAAAGTGAAAGACATGAGTGCACAAAGTAACAGATTCCTGAATGTAAAGAAGACAAAGATCTTGATGGTGCATAAGTACAGGACAGACCGAGGTAACTTCACCGTAGACGGAGAGGTGATTCAGGAAGTGGATGATTTTGTGTACTTGGGATCTACAATCAGCACCAGTGGATCAAGTACACCAGAGATACAGAGAAAGCTCGCGATAGCGAGGCAAGCGGTACATGATATGGAGAACACCTGGAAGAGTCATGGTGTGTCAATGCTACTTGGGATAAGGCTACTTTGGGCTGTCATTTTCTCTATTGCGACGTACGGTTGCGAGTCGTGGACAATGTTGAAGGCAGATGAGAAAAGAGTGAGCGCTTTTGAGATGTGGTGTTACCGCAGAATCTCTTACGTTCTCTCTGAATCAATTAAAAACACAAAACGAATGCTATCACCATTCACTCTCTCTTTCACTCCCCCTCTCTCTCTTTCCCTGTTACTTCTCTGAAACATTTAAAAGCACAAAAAGAACGCCTTCACAACTCACTGTCTCTTTCACTCTCCCACTTTCTCTCTCACTCTCCCTTTCTCTCTTACTCTCTTTCCCTTACATCCTCTCTGTCCTCTCTCCGGATTTGCCACTTCTTTGAAGTAAGTGTGACGCACACATCAGGTACGTACAAAAACAGCGTATTAATATTGTGTATGTATGTATATATGTGTGTAGTTAGTTAGTTAATTAGATAGGTAGGTAGGTAGCTGGGTAGGTAGGTAGCTAGGTAGGTAGGCAATTAAACTTGTAATAGGCTTTGTCCAACCAAATGTAATACTTTTTCTATCGTTCTATTTTATTTTTTATATTGTGGTGGTCGTATAGAGGAAAGATCTCAGTTCAGAAAGATCTGAGACCGATGTTGTAATGGAAACTACACTCTGTTCAGTTAAAAGGATGATGGTTCACTCTGTCTTTGACTATTTTTGTAAGTCTATCCATTTTAACAATCAAATCACTCTGGGCGAAATAATATTTCTTCCTATCAATCTTTTGAGTAGTTGAATGTGGATCACAACTATAATATATATCTTGATAATGTAATAACTGTCTAGAGTTCGGTTCTCTCTGTCCTTCATTTAGAACAAGTATATAGTTGTAATCTGTGAGATAACACTTGAGAATAAGTGAGACTAAGTATTTTGCTATCCGTCACAATTGATCACGCACGCATAACTCGGGCCAGCTATGTAGTTCCGGCTAAATAAACTGAACAGTATGAGATTTATTGCTTTAATGTCATTTTGAAAGTTAGAAGTTCCTAGTTATGAATTTTCTCCATCGTCTTGCAAGTAATTGCGCAGTTCTTTTTATATTGATATAAGATGTGAGGAAAAGATATAATCGCAATTCCAAGGTCTTGAATAGAACTAAAATAACCATATAAATCCAACTAAACACTTAGACAGATACGAGAGAAAGATTATTCCATTTAGTGTCAAGTGAGGTGATAAATATCAGAAAAACTGGTAAAGAGCTACTTTAAGCAATTAGGATGAGAATTTAGTCATAAAATTCCATATCATTCTTCGATATTTTATACGATTTTTTTTATCCCCAACTAAATTATTTAGCATAAAATTACAAGTTAGGTACCAACAATACCAGCAGCAGTAAAAACATTTCTATTATGTAACATTGTAAGGATTAGCTGTGAAACAGGACTTCTCTATCAGCTTCGTTGAGTTATATAGCTAAAGTGAGAAAATAATTTTTTTTTCTTTCACATTACGGCGATAATAAGAAAATAGTTTACGTGGAACACATTTATTTCTGCCTGTAAAAGTGATGTCTGAGAAAAACAAGTGGTTTCAACGTTTAACAATACCGTTTTTTACCTCTTGCTGTAAGAAACCGCTGAGAATCCAAAACATTGGATTTGGTTCAAATCAGAGGACGAGTGGAACAGCAAGATCGAGTATTAAGGATGGTAGAAACATCTGGCCCAAAGTCATATCTGACTTAACAAAGCTGGTAAAGTTGTGAGGGAGTTGTGTCTCTTATATCTGCGAGTGGCCCAAGGTAGCTCTGGTGTCGCAGTTGAAGGGGCCTAAACACCTACAAAACTACTTCGCCGCCTGATGAGTAATCAACTCCTGCATTCGAGGAACAGCACCACCCTCAGCATAAAGTGTTTATTCTAAACGTTGTAAGAGAATCTGGAAGAGCTCAAACTGCTGAGGGATACAGCAAAACTATTCTGTATTCATGCCTAATTTCTGAAATCTTGATGGTCAACAAAAGCATTTCTCATTCTTTTAAAAATATTATCCCCTTATAGATTAGAGGGGTTGGTATCAAAACCCTTTACTGGTAATATAGATAATATAAAACTCTCATATATGGATTCACCTTAAGACTTTTGGATCACGGTATAGAGTGGAATAAATTTATCATGTTATGATAAATTAAAGGAATCATTAAATCCAAATTATATTTTTCAAATAAAAATCATGACAAACTTAATCACGTGCGAAGCATATACTATATAAATAGTTGATCAGCTGTATGTCATTAGAAAATTAAACGTAAAAAGGTAGATATATATAATTTGTATAAAGTTTTGGAATACTAAAAATTTAACTCTTCTAGCTTGTTTTTATATTATTTTTATACATAATGAAAAGATATGGTTTCTACGATGTGCTAAGATGAGAAAATCATAGCATGTCTTTTTGGAGATAATTTTTTACGTTGCGCGAAGGCCAGCGAAGCGACTTTCCGGTGGGAACAATAGTCCTATGCACAGGCATTGCTGACATTTTGCATGGGCAATGGTCAGTGATGATCTCGCTCGGCCACCAGTGAACAGCCATCATCATGATGTTGTTAGCTAGGTAGATAGATAGATAGATAGATAGATAGATAGATAGATAGATAGATAGATAGATAGATAGATAGATAGATAGATAGATAGATAGATAGATAGATAGATAGATAGATAGATAGATAGATAGATAGATAGATAGATAGATAGATAGATAGATAGATAGATAGATAGATAGATAGAAATGCGTATACGTATACTCTGCAACTCAACTGCCGTTCTCTCCGAATAAAATTATAGTCACACGTAATGACGAGGCTCTGTGCGTAATGAAAAACCTTGAATATTATAAATGTATTCTCTTTATACGTAATGACAAAACTCCACTGATATCCAGCAACAATATCCAGTTACATGACAAAAGTACATTTGATTAACAAAAACACGTTGATCTGCAATAAGTTGAAAGCGAAAATAAGCTTCCATTTCAAAGTATCGTAAAATTATAAAGAATTTTAAACAGTGACAAGAAACGCTTCGTATCTGTGAATGTGACAACTGTAAACTTTAGAATAATGTTTCTAAATATATCTTACTTACGTTTCTCTCTTGATCACACCTTTTCTTGCCATTGTCTCAGTATTCTCCGAGTGTCTAAACATTCTGCTAATATCCTTTGTAGATTTTTTCCGCTAAACAACTCTTTAAAAAGTCATGATATTTCGGTTTCTTGGTTTTGGAAGCCGAACGCGTTATCACGTGGATACGCCGCATCACGTCATACACGTACACACAAACATACATAAACATTCACGTACATACACATACGCACTTACATATGTGTAGACATGTAACGTTTTTTTTGTCTGTGTGCGTGTGTATGTGTGTGTGTGTGTGTGTGCGCGCGCGCGCGCGTGCTTGGATGGATGTTTCTCCGTCGCTTTCCACAATGAGGATTCGGTTGTTCTATCAAACGAGTTACCTTCTCATTGAAGTGACGTGTAAGTGACTGAATATTCCACACACGTGTATTCTGACAGAATCAGAGTAGAACAATGTGATATGACCATAACCTTCAATTACATGTATATTCCCTCCGACTGTAAAATACACACACATACACACACATACATACACACACATACATATATATGTAATAAATACACCTGCGCGCGCGCATGTGCAGTAAAATCGATAAAAAGAGTAGTCACCTCTCCTTACGGCAAATTTATTGCACACTTTTAATCGATTGGCACGTAAATGATATATGTTGTCAACGCAAAACAACACCAGCGCCATTGGAGTCCGATGATGATATATATATATATATATATATATATATATATATATATATATATATATATATGTGTGTGTTGTGTGTGTGTGTGTGTGTGTGTGTGTTGTGTGTGTATACATAGATAGATATCATATTCATATATATGTATGTGAGCGTGTGTATGTGTGTGTGTGAGTGTATGTAATGTTTGTTGATTGCTTATTTATGTCTATAGAAGCGGAAAATACAGATTCACAATTGAATTTTAACAGTCCATTTAATACGTATGTTTCAAGTAACTGCTCATAGATAAAAACGGAATTTCAATTCTAACTCAAAATCTTTCTCAGTTATATAATAAAATAGCATTACTTTGTTTTACTTCATTATTACTGATTGTACGATTTTATGCCACTACAAGGTAGTCCCCTCTTAACTCTATTCATATGGATACTATAACTAGGATTTAGGGTGCCCTGTTTTATTGGTTTTGAGTCTTAAATTCTGGCAATGTACATTGCTTGTAAGCTTGATACGATATATACATGTGTGTATGTGCGTGCGCGTGTGTATGTGTATGCGTGTATATTTGTGTTGATAAATGTGTATATATTTGTATGTATGTATTTATATGCATTCTATTAATCTCAATTATTAACCAACATTTTTGTGCTTATTACAGATTCAGTGTTCAAATTTTGTCAGGATTAGCTTCAGAATTTGACATCTCAGTCCTTCATCATTTCGTTGTTGAGGAATTGAAATACAGAATTCGTATTTCCACAGATTATATTCCTTCCGAATAAATATACATATATGACCTGCTGTCAAATTTAGAAATTTCAGCCGACACCTTCTAACAGTAAACAAATATAGGGAGAAGGATGGAAGTTATAAATTATAGAATGGAAACGGTTCACTCAGTTGAAAGACAATTTGAGATAAGAGAGGAAAATTTAGTAATTAAGACCGTAGTTAAACCAAGGATATTGTCAAAGTTTCCTTGATATTTACCTAAGTCGTAGAAAGCTATAGCTGCGAGAACCCCCGAGTATTTCCTGAGTTTGCTCGTTTGCTCAGAGAAGTTCTTGATGAAAGCACTAAACCTCGAAAACATAGATGGAAATCAAGTCACAAGAAACAGCATTAAAATTAACGTCAGAAAACTGTTGTGCTGATGACGCCTATTTAAGCAATAAACACTGATTCCTGCTATCCAGATTATCAGATTGTCTTTTCTTTAGCGGCATGTTAGTTCCGGAGAAAAATTCTTGGTTGGGAAGATTATCTCTCCTCGTTCCTTTTGAAATAAAGTTAATGACAGTTGCACCTAACTTTTGTTGTACATACACTTGAAGTGAAGTATAAATTAATTTAAACAAACCCAGAATTATTTTGTATGATATTTAATATACGTTCATTTGTCTTTGTTGTTCGAATTCATGGTAGTGGTTCCCCCGAGTTATTCGCTTAGCTCGTTTTCTCTTTACTTACATATGTGTGTGTGTGTAAGTATACATATATATATATATATATATATATATATATATATATATATATATATATATATATATATATATATATATAGATATATATATATATATA
>NC_043005.1:39658520-39688520 GCF_006345805.1 Octopus sinensis
TATTGGGATCTTTTCGGTTTGAACGGCAGTTTTTCTAGCGGTGTCATATGAAATTGTCACCCATAATTATGACCCTAGTATCGATCTATTGTATTTCAATCTGTTTTAGGGTTAGGGTTAGTTAGGGTTAGGGTTAGTTAGGGTTAGGGGTGGGGGGAAGGGTATCTTTTTTTCTTCACAAATGTAAATAAACCCAATCCGTTTCTTAAACGAGGGACATATTCATACGGCACAGAATGTTTTTTTACCTCAATACACGTCATTGACTGGTTGAACTTGCAGAAATTGAAGGAAAAAACAACAAATATCTTACAAACTATAGAATTTTCTCAATAAAGCCAAGAATAAAAGATGTTTTATAAACACATTCTACCAGCATACGAAGTTTAAAATTTTTTAGTTACCTAGAAATTATGTTAAAAACTGCCGTTCAGACCGAAAAGATCCACGTCTTGTACTGTGGTAGTATTATTTTCAAATGTAGGACAAAAGCCCCCTAGGACAAATGCCCCCGAGGACAAAAGCTCCACGGACAAAAACCTAATAGTTAAAATTTGAAAGTAGACAAAAGCCCCACGGTTATATTTTTCGATTATTTTTTCGTTTTTTTTTTCACTTTTTACTTGTTTCAGTCATTAGATTGCGGCCATGCTGGGGCACCACCTTGAATAATTTTTAGTTGAACGTGTCGATCTCAGAATTTATTTTTCCTTTGTACGTGTTACAGTTATTAAACTGCGGCCGGCCATGCTGGGGTACCACATTGAAGAGTTTTTAGTCCAATGTATCGAGGCTAGAATTTTTTTATTTTTACTTGTTACAGTTATTATATTGCGGCCACACTGGGGCACCACCTTGAAGAATTATTAGTCGAATATAACAACAACAGAATTCTTTTTAATGATTTTCAACCAGCGCATGAAGTTAAGCCTAGAAGGTATCCCCACATGCTAGAAATAACAGCCAAATTTCTTGAAATGTTTTTATAACCCACCTTAGTTTTTTATTTTCTAAAAATCTACAGTCATCGGACTGCAGCCATGCTGAGGCACCAGCTTGAAGAATTTTTGGTCGCAGAAAAATCAGCATTTTAAAATATATACTTAAAGTCTTTTGCTTTCTTCTCTCATCACTTACATGACAATAAGTTGACCTTTTGAACTTTCTCCGGCCGTTGAATGTCTACAGAATGCTAGTCATTCAAACATACTTCTTATCGTTTGCCTAAATAAGGAGATGAGTGTTTCTCCATAAAAATGACAAATTCTGGTTTTTGTGAAGCAAAAACATGTCAGAGGCATGTGTAATATTTACTTTCATTTTATGTGTATATATTGTCATTCAAACCTACTTCTTATCGTTTTTGTTTCTACACATTTCTTGATGTAAACGTTTTTCCCCCTTTGTTAGAATTCAGACAATTTGTACATTGAGTGGTAAAGAATCTTGTGTTCTGTTATTCTATTATTGGTGTTAAGTTGATTCATTTTCATTTTCAAACTTCAAAATTATTCTAAAAACAAGGAAAATAATTCAAACACACGGAAATTACCACTATGAGGAACATAGATGTTTTGACACCGTTTTTCAATTGATTATATTTTGTTTAATTAGAAATTGGAAATTTGGAAAGTAATTTTTTATTACAACCACGATTTCCGTTTTTGGTTACGTGAAATTATAAAACAGAAAAATTTGTAAGATTTGGCTGTTATTTCTAACACGTGGAGAGACTTTCTAGGCTTAACTTTATGTACTGGTTGAAAATAACCCCAAAAAGATTCTGGGGACGATACATTTGACTAAAAACTCTTCAAGTATTCAAAAATTCTTCAGTGACTGAAACAAATAAAAGGATTTTTAAGAAAATAAAAAAGAAAACCAAGACTAACCAAAAAATATAGCTGAGGTGGGGTTATAAAAACATTTCAAGAGATTTGGCTGTAATTTCTAGCATGTCGAGAGACCTTCTAGGCATAACTTCATGCGTCGGTTGAAAATCATCTAAAAAATTCTGGGGTCGATACAATCGACTAAAAATTCCTGAAGGTGGTGCCCCAACATGGCCGCAGTCTAATTATTGCAAGAAGTAGAAAGAAAAGCAAAAATGAAAAAATAATCGAAAAATATAACCGTGGGGCTATTGTCCTAGGAGGCGTTTGTCCGAGGGGCTTTTGTCCGCACCCCATTATTTTCAGCTAAATAGATAAGAGAAATATTGAATAGAAGCATTGAATGAAGTGCATTTCTCAGGAACACAGCGTGTCACCCAGCCTCCCAAGAATTGGACACCAGGACTTATGGTTCTAACCCCAACACCCTATCCAAGAAAATTCCAATCAGACTTCTTAGAAGTCTACTTCGTACTGTGCCGTGACATGACAAAAATTTTCTTTCTTATATAGTAAAACATGTTCATCAAAGATGGCTTTCCTAGTGACTATGATCATCCACAGAAAATATGCAAGAATGTAATATAAAACAACCCCAAACAAAAATAAATAATAGTTAAAGCAGATATTAATAAACACACAAATATACACATTGTAGAAAAATGAACATCTAAAATTGTATTTTAGAAAACACCCTAAAATTATTGGCACCTATACACGTACTTGTAAAACAGAAGTGATGCGAATACAAACTAGACCCTATCATTCACAAGTATATTTTCCAATTGAAAAACTGGAGACATGAATCATTTCACGAATGAGACAAATCCTCGTCTCAGACATGAATCAATTACCTAGGAGCAACAGAGAAAAATAATGACACACATGTATCTTGCTAAAATTAAATTCATGTCCTGTGTTACCGAAATTCGGAAATTCTTGGCATTAAATCTCTTTCAGCGAGAGAGAGAGAGGGGGGATAGAGAGAGGTGAGAGAAAGAATATGATACCACGACTGACATGCAACTGGCGAAAATAGCTCTAAACCATCTCTTCAACACGAAGAACGAGACTGCATTGTCAAAGGTAAGGTACGTGTTTTAATATGAAGGAACCAAAGCTATTCGATGGACTCGGAAGCAGAAGTACAAAGTGGCAACATAATCTAAAGTGGTCTTTGCCGGACGGGAATGTATTTATGGTACTAGATTTTAAGCAAATCTATGAGACTTCCCGATGGAATTTTTCAGTGGAATGGATACGGTGTGGAGTTTGGTCCCTACTTTCATGGCCTGTTTGTAAATCTTAAAAGAAAATTTGGGATACTACAAAAGAGTGATAACAGCAAATGAAATACGGGCAGCGATAAGTGTTTCTAAGAGGTGCTCTGTGAGCTTTACAAACATATGCCAGAACTGTCCCCCGACTTCTAAGAGGATGTTACTGTAACTGGAAGGAAAACGGTAGAACTACAAGTTTTGTGAACAAAGAAAGAGTACAGGAGCTATGGAAGATTACGATCAAAAGATATATATACAAAATAATCTGCAACCCATAAACGCCGATAGCAGAAGTCGATATTTCAGGCACTATTAACGAAAGTACTGGAGCTTGCCGTTAATAGTATAGTAGGAAAATGCAGATGTGCACAATTTCAGTCAGACCTATCTCCGACAACTTCCATCTCATGTGATACATCTTACAGAGTATAGGTTGTAAACCTGACTTTGGTGGCAATCTGATCATATTGGATTAACCGAACACTTTTGACGGGCGTCAGTCAGTGTTACTTGATGGAGTTCCAAAGGCATCCGATTTTGGTCTCATTCCCAATATGTACTGTTGCATCTACTCAGTAGTCACATTAAATGGTCTCTTATCTAAGGCAGCGAGCTGGCAGAAACGTTAACACGTCGGACGAATTGCGTAGCCGTATTTCCTCTGCCGTTACGTTCTGAGTTCAAATTCCGCCGAGGTCGACTTTTCCTTTCATCCTTTCGGGGTCGATTAATTAAGTACCAGTTACGCACTGGGGTCGATGTAATCGACTTAATACCTATGTCTGTCCTTGTTTGTCACCTCTGTGTTTAACCCCTTGAGGGTAATAAAGAAATAGGTCTCTTATCGGAACATCTAAGATCACTAGCATAAACTGCCACGAATGTTATCTCTCATCTCTTGTGTATGTACTAATTCTTGAGACATTACTGCAGAAACTATGGTGTTTATGGGGCATCATCTTTTAAATGAGTCTCGAGAGTCAAGACAGTTATTATTCTCTTCGTCCTAGCCCTCACAGACTGTTTCAAGTTTCATTTGAAGAAGAAGGTGAGGGTGGAGAGACAGGGCGAGATGCTTGCAAGTGGGCGACAGTAGCGACATTGGTGCACGTAAACGGTCCTAATCTACGCATGCACATGTAGGCCATGAATCAACAAAGGAGAAAACAGTTGCTCTTTCTTGTCAGTGTTATGACGTTTCGAGAGCCTTCCTTGTTCGGCCCGAAACAATTATCCTCTTATTACACGTCCTATATAAGTTTCACCACAACTACTACCACAATCACCACCATGTTTGTAGTTTATCCTGTTGCACTGTCTTTATTGCTCGTGTTGTCGTTATTATTATTACTAATATTAGTACTGTAGCACACACACATATATATGTATCGCTCTTTTTCTCTCTCTTTCTCCCTCTCTCTCCTTCTCTCTCTCTCTCTCTCACTCTCTCACCGACCATTGCCCATGCAAAATTCCACCAATGTCCATGGGTCGTATCTATCCATCTTTTCGCCTTCTTTCATGAATATTCGTGAGTCAAAGGGGCATGCAACGTTACCTATATAGCATATGTAGTGCACCTTGTCCACTACCACTAGGCATTGTCTATTATGCTTTAGCACCTGATCTGTTTGGTTATGAAAATCCCAGGAGATTTTGCTAGTCTCCTGATCTGTTTATTATTATTATTATTATTATTATTATTATTATTATTATTATTCTATGTTTGATTTTTACTTTATGTCTGTACAAGTTGGCTCCAAGTCTCACCCAGAGACCTCAAGATAGAACAGGTTGGAAGTTCACGTTGTTGTTATGCCTAGTGTGCCATATATTTGGGGGGTTTTTTGGTGTTGTACTAGTGAATGTCTAATACATAAATTTTTTTTAAAAAGTTTGTTTTAAACCTTGGGATTACATAGAGAGTATTTTGCGTAGGATATGAGCAGTTCCCATGAGCACTATCTTTTGAATTTCTGCCATTTTTGGGTTTCCTGGTATCTGAGTTAGGTAGCAATCAGCCCCTTTCGCTATCATTCCCAGGGCACCTATGACAACAGGTATTGTTTTAGTCTTCAGGTTCCACATTTTGCTGATTTCTATTTCAAGATCTTTATATTTGCTCAGGTTTTGGTAGGTCTTGACAGATACGTTTATATCGATTGGGACAGTCATATCAATGAGGAGGCATGTTCTTTGTCTGAAGTCTTTCAATATGATGTCTGGCCTATTTGCATCTATCTTTCTGTCAGTTTGAATGGTGAAGTTCCAGAGGAGTGAGATGTGGTCATTTTCAAGCACTGGAGGTGGATTGTGTTCCCACCAGTTTTTTTCATGGGGCAAATCCAGGTCTTTGCAAATTACCCAGTGAATATATTGTGCAGCTCTATCATGCCTGTTGAGGTACTCTGTAGGCGCTAGAAGACTGCATTTGGAGACATGATCAATGGTTTCATTTTGTTGTCGGCATACACGACATGTTGGGCTACTGCCGTTCTTTAATATGTTGGCCTGGTAGTTTCTTGTTGGTAGGCATTGATCTTGAGCTGCTATGATAAACCCTTCTGTTTCAGATTTTAAGCCAGAGGCCATTAGCCATTGATGGGTCAGGGCTTTCTCAATATCTGCATTATTCGCTATCTTTGGGTATTTGCCATAGAGAGGTTTTTCTTGCCATTTATTATTCAGAATATCTAAGGCCGCAGTTTTGGCACGGGTTTTCATGCGCCTAGCTTTTTCTGTGCTTGTTTCTTGTATGTCTATCTCTAATTCCGAAATTGGTTGTATTCGGAATTCACTTAGATATTCCTTTGCCTGTTTTGTTACTGAGTATGATGCTTTCTTGTTTTCATGTTTTGAGACAAGTTTTAACATCCAGTCCTCAGAGTTTTTCAGGTAGGTGTCTAGGCCAATTGTAGCAATCTTCATTGTTATTGCCAGTTGCAAAAGACCACGGCCTCTCTCTTTTCTTGGCAGATAAAGTCGTTCTGTATCTGCCTTAGGGTGGTGCATTCTATGCATTGTCAACAGTTTTCTTATTTTTCTGTCGGGCTGACATATTTCAGTAATTGACCAGTTAACGATATTGAAACTGTAAGTCACGACTGGTATGGCTAATGCATTGATCGCTTCGATCCTGTTTCTCGCATTCAGCCCTGTCTTGAGTATTGCTCTCACTCTTCGATAGCATTCTCTCCTGATCCTTTCCTTCATCTCTGAATGCCTTATTCCGTTCCCTTCAATTACCCCTAGGTACTTGTAGCTCTCCGCTGGGTCTATTCTGCTGGTCAAGGTTAACGTTAGATGTTTCTGTCATTTTTCCTTTGATAAAGGTAGCTTTTGCACATTTATCGAGGCCGAATTGCATTCTGATGTCGTCACTGAATTGTTTGACTATCGCTAGTAAGCCCTTGAGTTGTTGGTCATTTTTTGCAAAAAGCTTTAAATCATCCATGTAAATGTGATGATTTATATAATTTTATCAAACATTTTATACCCGTACTGCGCGTCATTGAGCAGTTTTGAGAGAGGTATTAAGGCTAAACAAAAGAGGAGTGGTGACAGTGAGTCACCCTGGAAAATGCCACACGAAATTTTTACATCACCAGCATTTAGGGATTCATTGTCACTGTTCAGAGTTAGTGTGGTTTTATATGATCTCATACTTACAGTCAAAAAGTTATACATTTCCAGGCATTTCCTAATCCAGCTATGTCGTAGGCTATCAAAAGCCTTTTTATAGTCTATCCAGGCTATTGATAAGTTTTTGTGTCGTTTGTGACAATCTTCTAAGATCATCTTATTGATGAGTAGTTGTTCTTTACAGCCGTAGGATCCACGTTTACATCCTTTCTGTTCATTAGGGAATATGCTGCTGTCTGTTAAAAAACTATAAGTATATTCCATCAGGACAGATGTTAGCCTTTTGTACATAGTTGTTAAGCAGGTTATGGGTCTATAGTTTTTTGGTTCATTTGTTTCTTCACTTTTTGGAAGCAGGAATGTTAACCCATTAACTAGCCAAGGAGGCATCCTAATAGGGTGTTGCAAAACATCATTGTACAGTTCTGTTAGCAGTTCATGGCGCTCTGGGATGGCATTCAGCCAGAAGTTAGGAATTTTATCCTTTCCTGGAGACTTCCATTTGCTTGACCTCCTGAGAGCAGATCTTATATCTTCTACCTTGACACCCTCCCACTTTTGCTCTTCTAAGGGGTCCAGTTCTGTAGATATTCTGTCAATCCAGGGGGCCTTTTCGTTGTGTATTTTTTCTTCTGCCCAAATTTTATTCCAAAATCCCTGCACTTCTTCTTTTGATGGTACAGACCTTGCAGTAAACGCTGTTTTTCCTATAAAATTCTTGGGGTTATTTTTGAACATTTATTATTTATTATTATTATTATTATTATTATTATTATTATTATTATTATACGAACCTGCCCGAGGTGCTGCCAGGACGACGAAACCGTTCTGCACGCACTCGTCCAGTGTCCGAGTATTGCTGAACTATGGGTTTACGTCGAACAGCTACTGTCGCGTATATGATGGACCCGGCTATCAGCTGAATCCATAGTGAAGATTGCCCCGCCGATCTCCTTTAACAGGGAGAGCAATGCAGTTTTCCTTTGCCTAGTGGCTGTAGCGAAAGAGGTGGTATGGTAGACCCGTTTGAAAGAGCTATGGTCAGACACTTTCCTCTTTGGCCCAGGCCTCATCAACTTTTTCAAGTTTCACTTGAAAAGGACGATGAGAGTAGAGAGGGAAATGCTGTCCGATAGCAAGTTTAATGAATGGTGGATAAATATCGCAAGAATGGCCAGTATGAAAGGAGCTATTCTGAGATTACACCTGTGATTTAAAAAGGTAATATAAAACCCCCTTTTTTTGACCAGGCTCCCGTTGGCTTTTATGTGTTTTTTCCACCAGGAACCTTTCGTAACGCCTCCCCCTTTTGGGGAGTTTTCATTGTTATAATCTTTCGTTCTTAAACTGTTTTTACTCGGATTTTTCCCAAACGGACAAAACCTTTTGTAACCTTTCGTCCTGTTTTTGTCAGCCCTTGTGGCCAATAAAAGAAGTTATTATTATCATCATCATCATCATCATCATCATCATCATCATCATCATCATTATTTGCTGCGGAGTATTTCAGAAGTGTTTTCGAACGATCCAAGTAAGTCCTTTTAAAAACATTTGTTTACACCCATTTGGTGCAGATTTTTCGGTTTATATTTTGTTCCAAGTTGTTAATAGCCCTGGGTAGAACTCCCCCTATTGGGGAATTTTGTTGTTAGATTTTTTGTTAACTGTTTTTATTGTTTACACATTTTCTGGTTTAAACCCCACTTGTCCCTTGTTTTGTATTGTCCCTATATGTTTTTGTTTTCGGCCCTTGTGGCCAATAAAAAAAGATTATTGTTATACCAGCAGGAGCAGCGATAGTAGTAGTAGTAGCAGTAGTAGCAGCAGCAGCAGCAGCAGCAGCAGCAGCAGTAGTAGTAGTAGTAGTAGTAGTAGTAGTAGTAGTAGTAGCAGTGGCAGCAACAGCAGCTGCAGCAGCAACAGCAAGCAGCAGCAGCAGTAGTAGTAGTAGCAACAGCAACAGCAACAGCAGCAGCAGCAGTAGTAGTAGTAGTAGTAGTAGCAGCAGCAGCAGTAGCAGTAGTAGTAGTAGTAGTAGTAGTAGTAGTAGTAGTAGTAGTGGCAGCAGCAGCAGCAGTAGTAGTAGTAGTAGTAGTAGTAGTAGCAGCAGCAGCAGTAGTAGTAGTAGTAGTAGTAGTAGTAGTAGCAGCAGCAGCAGTAGTAGTAGTAGTAGTAGTAGTAGTAGTAGTAGTAGCTCCTGCTGCTGCTGCTGCTGTTCTTGTTGCTACTGCTGTTGTGGTTGCTAATGTTGCTTTCGTTGATAGTGACCGCCGAGTTCCTCAATTAGACCATTTAGCGTTCATAAATTAATAGCGGCGTTCTCATAAGAAGTTTTAATTTTCGTGACAGCTGCAATCTGCATCTCAAACATGGAGAGTAACAAAAAAATTATTAAACTCGAAGAGGAAAACCTTCTTAAAATCACATTAGCGTCTTGTGTTGACACACCATTTTCTACAGAGCTTTTTTGCTCGTCATTATTTTATTTTATTTTATAATTAATATTTCTTTTTTTGCTTTTTACTTTTTTTAAATATTTCTTGTCGTTTGTATTGTTTTTTTTTCTTTATAATTCTTTATTCTCCATTCTATTTCGCATCTTCTCTCGCCACAGTTCCATTCCACACCCCAAACCACAAACCTTAGTACTCGCCTAATCACTACGCACGGCTATTAATATCCCTTTGTCCTCGACAGAATTAAAAGGAGAATTATGACATCGATGAGATTAATGATGATGATGATAACGATGATGATGGTGATGGCGATGATAGTGGTGGTGGTAGTGGTGGTGGTGGTGGTGGTGGTGGTAGTGTTAGTGTTGACGAAGATGATGTTTTATGATGATGATAACGATGATGTTGATTCTGGTGAGGATTGTGATGATGGTAATGACGATGATGATTAATGATGATGATGATGTTGATGATGATGAATCTGGTGGTGATGATAGTGATTATGATGAATCTAGTGCTAATGATGGTGATGATGAGGAGGAGGACGAAGAAGAAGAGGAGGAAGAAGAAGAGGAGGAGGAGGGTGATGAAGATGATGGTGTGATTAGAGGCGGATGAGAAGAAGAATAGTGATGGTGGTGGTAGTGATGTTGTTGATGATGCTGGTAACGGTGATGAAGGTGAAGATAGTGGTGAGGGTGGTGTGGTGATGGTAGTTATGGTAATGATGGTGGTGGTGGTGGTGATGATGATGATGATGACGACGACGACGACGATGATATTTTTAATCTTTTTTTATATTTTTTGACCAGTAGAATTTCAAACAATTCTACTCAAAATTTTTCCTTGGTTTTGCAATGTAATTATATTCCTATCAAAAAGGATGTTCACTAATTTGTAAAAAAAAGAGAAAGAATAAATAAAAATAAAATAAATACAAATGAAAAAAAAAAATTTCAACTGATAATCACAAAATTGTGGATCGAACCCATTAAAATTCCGTCTTCAGATTAGTTAGGGAAACCGCACACATCGTATCATTTGTTCGGTGTTTCCATTGATTGAACCTTAATGAGAGTAAAGTTATGATTATTTTAATTTAGATTGGATGTAGTGAGGGGGGGGGTCGGTGGTTGTATCAGAAGTGAAGACGATTTTGGTTTTCGTTAAAAAGAATAAGTGTATTAATAATTTATTTCCATAACATACGAACAATCATTCAATCGATCGATTACTATAATATTTCTGGCGAATATGATTAGAGATATAATGGATCGAATATGATGTTCAGTAATATCCATCCATGGGTGATAAGTTTTAGTAACTTGACTTAGGAATAGTGATAAATGGTTGTTGTAACTATTCTGTATGCACGCTTGTGTGCGTGCGTATCTAGCATCTGTGCATTAGCGATTGGTGATTAATATATCTACAACTATATACGAAAACCGGATAAGCAAGATTTTATCTTTTATTATATGCAAACTGCCTTTGTAACAAATGCAAATCTATGACGATTTGATATTAAAATATGAATATTTCTCTTTTAATTTATGATAATTCTAAATGTAAAATGCTATGTTGTTATTAATTAATTTTCATCTTTTTATTTACGCATTTATTTTAAATTATTTAATATTATTATTATTATTATTTTCTTATAATTTCTTGCTAATTAATTTGGTTTAAAAGTTATTTAGAATAACTATTTCCAATGAGAGGAAATAATAATTTGGTGGGTTAAGCCTCTGATGTACAGTCTTAAAAACAAAGGTAAAATTTCCTCTTCAATCCCATTTTTCATTAACTTTCTCAAGCAGAGAGTGTATATAACATACTACAAAAATTCGTTATTATAATTAACATAGAATAAGCCAAGCAGACATCAGAAATATTGTGATGTGAAGCATATGAGAATCATATTATTAGAAGAATTTAAAAAGAAAGATAGAATTCAGTGCAAGAAGTACAAATCAAAAGAAGAGCGCAGAATGAATTAAGGAATTATGCAATCTCGCTCAGTGGTGCTCCAGGAAACCTCAGTAGTGTAAATATTAAAAATCTATATAATTATAATTTATAATAATGTATTCTGTCAGCTCGCGGTAGCAGAATCGATACCGCGGCTGACAAAACGCTTAGCGGTATTGATTCCGGCATTTTACTTTCAAATTCCGGCGAGATCAATTTTACCTTTCATTCTTTCTGGGTCGGTAAAATAAGCACCAGTTAAACACTGAGGTCGGTGTAATCGACTTACCCACTTACCGAAATTAATGGTCTTGTGCTAAAATTATTTTTATTATTAACGCAGTCATAAAGTATATAATCTATCTGAAATAAACAAATTCTAAATATTCTGTTTTATAAGTATCTTGCGGATTGTCTTGCAAAAGGGGTGCCGCATCAGCCACTCAGTTTCAAGGCTTTCTTTCTTCAGGAGCAACAGTTACATCCCAAATGGACGAAGGGTAGTACTATTTCTGTGTTTAAGGACATCAGCGGAAGTTGTCAAAATGCCCGAAAAAAAAACAAAAAAAAAAGACGGTGTCTATCTATTACTCACATGGTGATATGTGCTTAAGTTATCTTCTAACTCTCTACGATCTGTGAACGAGATTATGAGATATTGAAAATGAAGAATGTCACAACAGGTGTCAACATATATGCGCGAGTATCCCACGACCCGAACGAGAAACGTATGATCGCAACTGTGCATCAGTTACTAGCGCGTATAAATGTGAAAGGTAGTTTGAAATGTATTCAAGATGGATCGCATTAGCTGAACCACTACTTCTTCGTAAAGGCCTAATTGAAAAGTGGTAGAGGAAACCAAAGAGGAAACAAAGCTTATATGAGATCTTGCTATGATGAAATTTAGGACATATTTCTGTCATTCTGTGTATAGATATTTCTGCTATTCTCGTATAAAAGCAAAATATGAGATTATTGATTGTCAAATTATAAATGAAATATCGAAAATGACAGCTAATAATATAGCTGAGAAAATATGAGAAATGTGGATTAAGACGATTTCAAAAAGGGAAATCTAATCCTGATTTTTGTAGGAAGGAAAATAATTGTTTGTTAGAGAAGATGCTGCGAATTACGGCAAGAATTCATTAGTAGGATGTTCTATAAACATCATCGTGCACTAGTGGCCACAAACACAATCACTGTTCGATGAATATGCCACGAACTTTTCACTTGCGCAAAGCATCAGGTAAACTCTATTAAAGTCGTATCCAAAATATAACTCGGCATTCCACCAACAGAACAATTATTCCGAGGATTAATATTCGTTACAGTTCTCTTCCTCCAGTGGAACGTACATTCCATTGCTTGAGGTGGGGGAATGGATGCTTCACCCAAACTTCATCCATTTGGACAAATGCTATTCTTTTCTCCTTGTTCAACGCCCATTAGCGCTACGCTTGGCTGTCGCCACCCATACTCGAACACTGCACTCTGAGGTACCAACACCCCCCCCTTATCTGGAGAACACGTTACGTTAGAATACACTGTTTTGAGGATAGTTACGTCTGCTTTCTGCCGTGGTCTTCATAGATCGATTGTGTTTTTCTATGATTCCATATGCAGCTATACTGAAGGAAATGCGGTATTGCAACCTAACAAAACTTCACACACACGCATTCATATATACAATGCATACACATACACACGTACTGACAGACACACAAACATTTGATAGAGGCTCAGTCAAAGCTGAGTCACCGATGTCCATTAAGATATAGATACTTGTGGAATATACAAAAAATGAGGACGAGAGAAAAATATTAAAAAAAAGGAAAGGATGGGACACACATTATTGAAATGTATGTTCCATCCAGGGTCGATTTCTGGTTAAGCAATAACAGCAACAACAATCAAAACACCATCATCATCAACAACGACAACAAAAACCAATATGACAGCAGTAATAATAACAGCAAAAATAGCACACCATCTGCAGCAACCACCATCATCGTTTTTTTCCTACCACAGTTTTTCTCTATTATTTGGTAGCTTTTGTTCAATTAATGATTTTTGCATATACTGGCGCAAATATGCATTCCATGCCTGTACCGCTAATTGAAGATAGTTTTTTTTTTTCCATTAAAAAAGACTGTATTGTTCTCAAGTATATAACTGACTGCGTTTGTTATAAACTCTATAATAAGTCTGCAGAGAATAGTCTAAGTGGGTTTTTGGATTTCAGCTCATTAGACAATAAATAATGAATATGGTGATAGTGGACGACAAAATGACTGAAGCAACACCATATTGCTACCAAGGTTGTGTGAGACGCTAAGTTGGTTGAGATGCTTGCCTCGACGGATATAAAATAGTGTAAGGTAAGGTTAGATTTGACTTTTTATTGTAAGAAGTCACACATACAAATTTAGATTACTGTTATTTATTTATTTTGTTTTTAGAGTTTTGCTAGCTCGTTCTAAGAAGTAAACTTTAAATCAGAGGCTATAATGGATGGATATAATGGATGGACATAGAACACAAAAGGAAAAGAGAACCAGGGGCATCTCTACATTCATGAAGGAAGTAGTTGTGGGCCTCTTCATTGTTTCCGGTGTTCATTGGAATTTTATATTTCCTCGTTTTGAGCTAAGAACAAGTGACATTTTCCTTGCGTGTGCCCTAGCACATTCTCGCGGTGTAGGAAGTCATTAACCGTTGGAAAACCAAATTAATTTGTTGTTCGTCTATTTTAAAACAAGCTATTTCGGAGAATACTGCATATAAAATGTCGGAAAGTGTTCTAAGGTTAGTAGCAAAAATATGTGATCTTTTAATAATAAGGGAAGTGGTTAAAATATTCATAGCTACAAATATTTTTTCTACCTATTAACAGCTTTTAGATATATTTAATATATTTTCCTCGGATAGGATGCCAACTCACTATGAAAATAAACTTTCCTCAAAATGCTAATTTTTTAATGGTAAACCTATGTAGGCCAAAGTGATGTACTTAGAAGGATATTGTAATATTTACTGCCCATGTCACAATGCATCATTGATTAGTCCAATACTGTCTTCACTCATCAATCTTAAGTTTTACACCTTGTCAGCCTGGCGATTGTGGTGTCTCGATAAATAAATACAAATGAGTCAAAGTGCAACTGTTACTCGAGAGAAATAGTAACAAAATATCCTTTATATCACAATCATTCCTCTAAAAAACGAAACGACACATTGGACAGTGTAGTCCTAGATAGACCGTCTGAAAATAAAAGTCAGAATGATCGCAATTGGAACAATTTTTATAGCTTACTCGGTAGAGGAAGAGTAGTACTCATGACTGTTTTGGGGGCTGCAGAGATCAGTGGGAGTTGCATTCAGACTGGAAATATCCTCCTTATTTAAGGTCTGTCTTCCATGCAGCATGGGTTGGACAGTTCAGTGGCATTTAAGGAGTTGGAAGACTACATCGAGTTCCAACATCTTCTTTGGCCTGGTTTCTACAGTTAGGTGTCTTTCCTAATGTCAATCACTTTACAGAGATTAGTAGATGCTTTTTTGTGGCACTGGCACTCATGAAGTCGCCATGTAACTTGCAAGGTAATCCCCATTAACCGAGTGTAGAGTAGTATTGAGATAGGTCGCTTTATGATAGGTGATGAGAGGCTAAAGTATGATATGAGATGAACAGATGTCTTCTTGTAAAGGAGATACATGGCTGCCAAGCTGAGCTACAAGAAAGTGAGTATTTGGTAGAATACGAACAGAAGATTGCAAAAGGTAGACCTGTTGGTAAATTCACGAGAATATAAAAAGAGAATGACCAATGATTAGACATGGAGATAGAAGTAAATACAGAGAATAATGGACAGCGGTAGAATTTTAATCAATTGTGAATATTAGTTTGGGGAAACGTAAAGAAAATAGAATTGAGTCAGAGAGAACGAGGGGAAGACGAGTAACAACACAAAAGAAAGCGGGTGAAGAGCGATAGTATAATAAAAGTGTAGATAGGTGGAGAAGAGGGAGGCCAAGCCCCGAATATTTGAAAGAAAGCGTATGTCGATAGAATCACTTTAGAACCACGTGATTACGTTATATAAAATAACAATTAGGTCGACCACTCAAAACCATGAACCCAACCTCTTCGATAGGTTTCCACACACAAACTCTTTCTTCGACTCCAGAAATTGATGGAAGACACTTACCTGAGATCGAACCGATACCTTAATCCCGTAGTCTTTTCTATGCACCTGATCATACGTTTGTTCGTTTGCTCAATCAAAGGTGACCAGGGATTAAGCACTAATACCACCAGGTTACTTTGAAAACCAAACTATTGTGCTTCGTGATTTTTCTGGCTTCACTTCCCCACCACAAATTCTTCAACAATGTCTATGACCCACGGTTTTTAGGTTTCATCTCATTTCTGAATCAGAGTTCTGAGTTCACATCACATCTATGTTGAATAGTTTTCTTTTCTTTTCTTGGTATAATTATCAGTAAGTACTTGGATTTATCCAAACAGGTCAGCGGGTAAGTAAAAGTAAATAACGAGCAGCCCACTTCCACGAGCGAGCCATACCCACTGCCTTTACATAAAAAGACTGAATACGGAGAAGGAAAGTAATGTGTACAGACTGACATATTGTATTCTATTTGATGTGCCACTGTATTTTGGATGGTACAGTGTGATTGTCAACTATGAGGGGCGCATGCTTTATCTGGAACAATGGAATCTGTAGCTTATATCCAAGCATTCGATCGACTACAAACGTGCCATAAAGCAAGCACATCTTTTCTACTCCAGACACAAGGCCCGAAATTTTTGGGGAAGGGCCAGTCGATTAGATCGCTGCCAGTACGCAACTGGTACTTAATTTATCGACCCCGAAAGAATGAAAGGATAAGTCGACCTCAGCGGAATTTGAACTCAGGACGTAAAAACAGACGAAATACCTATTTCTTTACTACTCACAAGGGGCTAAACACAGAGAGGACAAACAAGGACAGACAAACGAATTAAATCGATTATATCGACCCAGTGCGTAACTGGTACTTATTTAATCGACCCCGAAAGGATGAAAGGCAAATCAACCTCGGTGGAATTTGAACTCAGAACGTAACGGCAGATGAAATACGGCTACGCGTTTCGCCCGGCGTGCTAAGGTTTCTTATTTCTTAATTGCTTTAAACATAGAGGGGACAAACAAGGACAGACAATCGGATTAAGTCGATTACATCGACCCCAGTGCGTAACTGTACTTCCGAAAGTCAACCTCGGCGGAATTTGAACTCAGAACGCAGCGGCAGACGAAATACTACAAAGCATTTCGTCCGGTGTGCTAACGTTTCTGCCAATTCGCCGCCTCCTAAAACAAGCAAAACTAAAGTAGAAATACACGAGAATTTTGTTTTTGATTTTTCCATGAGCCAAGTAAATGAGTATCATTTCCTATTGTTGGTGGTAATGATGATGATGATGATGAGATTGTTGTTGATGAGGTTGTTGTTGATGAGGAGGAGGAAGAGGAGGAGATTGTTGCTATTGTTGATGATGATGACAATAAGGTTGTTGTTGTTAATGATGTTGTTATTGATGATGATGATGATGATGATGATGATTAACTCTTTCTTTATAAATGTGCATAATAAAAGTTATGAGATACAGTGTAGTACCAGACTAAACGCAGTTTGACTTTTAGCTAGTTCTCTGCACATTCTAAGTTCGAATTCTGCAGGAAATGGCTTTGTCTTTCGTTCCCCTAGGATCCATAAAATAAGTATTCGTCAACTTTTGGAGTTGATCTAATTCCATCAATTCTTCAACACTTTTACAAATCTGTGGCCCCGTATCAATGGTAGAAAACTTTGCTTTTATTGTAGTTTTATAGCCGTTTATTTTAATTTTATCATTTAAATATAATGATTAAGAAAGTCGTTAAGATGGAACCAAGAGCCTGGCAGTAATTATAACGGATACTGGATCTGATTTACTCAAGGACTGAAAATTTAAAAAAAAAACGTATGTTTATCAACACACAGACAAAGGAGAGAAAGAGAGAGAAAGAGGGGGTAATTTTCTTGTGTGCAATCAGCATTAATCAATTTCTGGTGAGAAGATAATTAACAGAGTAGAGAAAATTGTCGCAACTAACTTGTTGAAATTTGAGAGGAGCTGGAAACAAATTTTACAAGACTTCATAAATTTTTAGATAATAACCGTGGGGAGAGTTGCTTTTAGTAGTCATTCTGTAGGGACCAGTTGTTTGGTCAGAAGCAGAATAAAAAATAGAATTCAATCCGAAGAAAAGCACTAAAATTCGAATGCTGAAAGCAAGTGCAATGTTAGAATAACTCATGAAGAAGAAGAACAAAAATTGAAACAGAAATATAAACGGGAGTTTAAAAATACATAAAAATACTGATTGAATAAAATATACAAATAAATATATATATAAATAAAAGAAAGAAAGAACTACATTTGTATTGCTCCGTCGAATTATTCTTCTACCAATCACTGAACAAGTGGACGATTTTCGCTGTTGAATAGCGAATCTAATACAAGAACAATGCTGAGAAGTGGAAAAGAAAAGACGTTTTAGCTGTCGAAATAAAACATGGAAAAGAACTGGAAAAAACAGCGTTTGTAAAATCAATTTCAAATTCACGTGATCAATTATTATAACAGCTTTATTACAGACAACAACGACAACAACGTGAATAAGAACACAATAGCAATAAAAAACGGCAACAATAAGAATAATGTTAACAATAGCAACAGTAAAATAAACACGCAGATATAATGCTTGGCCATGTTTTGTATTTCATTTTTTATGAATTTGTTCGACAATGAGAACATACACCACACCTTTTACAAAAATAACAAAAACTTTATATAAAAATTACGAAAACGATAACAATTAAAAATAGCTAAAAAGACAAAAGAGAAAAAAGAAAGTAATAAAAGGTTTCTCCTTTTTTCAACAAATCGAAATTATGGGTCTGAGGACTTGAGATCTCGACACAGATTTGCTTCTACGGCATTTTAATGAAGATGTGATGGAAGTTATAGGAGGAATAAAAGTGAATAGAATGAATAAATTCCTCTTTCTTAGACTGAAAGTTCTTACAACGGTTGCTCTGACCTGCTTGAAACAGCAGCTAAATCTCCTACAAATAAAGCATACCGTGGTTTTATATATTGTAATAATAGCTTGTAAAAAGGCATAACCAAGGATAACCAAGGACAAAACAACAACAACAACTGAAATTTATTCGAATCGTGAAAGAAGAAAGACAAAATTTTGGTTGCTGTTTATCGCCATTTCATGGAGCACGTTTTTATAATTCACCGAATGATTAGATACGAGCAGCTTTATGCCATCTCCCTACCGAGTATAAATAGTGAATCGAACGATTATATACGAGTAGGTTTGTAGAAAGTACTTATAGGACGTACTCAAGTCATTAGGTACCAGTAAGTGTCGGGGTTAACAATACGATTACGTAAAAACCAGAGGGTTTTTTTTCCTAAATAAATTTTCCAAGTCTAGCTGGACGACCTCACTGTGACATCCAGCATACCATAGCAGATGATATAAAATATTGTGTGGTGGTATGCATAAGAGTTTCCTTTTCAGTCTCCAGTCGGTTTTGGTAACATTCTAAGATTAAAACGGGATAAGGTGCATTCGATCAAAGCACATCAATCGTTAGCTTCACATACCGAAAACAGCAGTATCGGTGACTAATATATTTATTGATATTGTTTCTATTTACAAGTATATAGTTTTTGCGGCTTTTTCTTGGTTTGAATGGGATAGATAGCGTTCTTAGATAGTATTGTAATAGTGTTCTGGAGAGTTATAAATGTGTTTAGATGTTTAGATGTAATTGTATATATAGTGGCAGTGCCTTTGACGATGGTAACTTCGTTTGATACATTCGATTATCCAAACAATCATTCAATTCGGGTGTTTTGGTTCCATTATAAAGTTGGTATTCGAAGGCCCTCATTTTGGAGTTGCTTTTTTTATATTCTTCGTGGCTTCTTAAATTTTCTTGTAGAGAAATTGGTGACCCAGGCAGGCATCTAAATCGCTTAATATTAAAATTAATAATATCGAAATTATTATAAAAACTAACTGTTAAAATGTGCTTTGCTAAGGAGTTCTAATAAGGCCAAAACACTACTGAGTTGTCAAGCTCTCTGCCAATGGTCAAATTATATTTCCCTTTCTCTTCACTTCATTGCCTATTTTCAGTTTTAATTAATTAGATCTTCGTTGCATCAATCCATCAATCCACTTAGTTTTGTTATTTGTCCTTCTTTCCTTTGATTGATTTAAGCGTTGTTCGATGATTACCTTTCCTTAATGCCAATAAGTAAGTTAATGCCAATAAGTTCACTTATCTACTGTGTTGATTTGCGTTTATGTTTGCTATTATTGTTTGCAGTACTGAGTTACAACGATAGAGATTATGGAAAACCACCGAAATAAGTTTCTCTTTTGAATCACTGAATAAGGACCGGCTGATGGCCAGTAAGTAATCCATTAGGATACTAGGTCTTGTAACATATTAAAGCCACAGCTTTTTAATCACCTCATCTAAAATATCTTGGGTCATTTTGGTTTCTATGTCAGAAATACAATTTCTGGTTCAAAAAGTGGTCCATCGCTCACATGAAACTTCACTTTAATATGGCAGGCTTCGTATTTAAGACCAGAAAAATTTCTGATCGATGATAGAAAGTTACATAATTGAACGATTAAGATTCACCCAGAGACTCTACATCCTTGGTATGTTGGTACAAATGATTCAGTATGGGACGCTTATGGTTGAACGTTAACGTTATATTGGCGTTCTGGTTATGACCATCTCATCTTTATTACAGATGTATTGTAAAAATTTGATACTAAAAAGATGTTGGTCCACATTTTATAGATATCAATTTTAATGGACATTTAGTTGTTGCTGCTGTAGTGACCACATATAGTGAACTATATATGAAGTTTTGACACTATAGGGGGTTACAACCTCATCCAGAGTCGAAGAATGGATGAATAAATGATAAAATAAATAAATAATAAATAAATAAAAGAATATACAATGCAAGTCAACAACAATAAGGAAATGTATGACGTAACTTAGTACTTAAGATTTGATAAGGGAAAATAAATACCATTGGTAAATATTTCCACCAAACACATTTAGAATTGGCCTGAAGCCCAATCTCACTTGAGGTCAGCAACAAATTAAATTGCTAAATATAGGTTTGCATACATGATCAGTTTTCTATTGTTTAAATATATTTTCTGTCTAGAGAAAAATGAAAAAATGCAAAACAGAGTTTGATTTAATTACACGAAGTTGAACTAACTTTTGAGCCGAGAGACAAAAAATCCGAAGTACAATATACGATTAGGCCAAAACAGTTTTTATAAACTAATAAAAGTAACTGACCCCACTGATATAGAGTAGGGAAAAGGAGAAAAATTGTTTAAAGTAAAGTTCGTGCTGCTTTTTGGTTGTTTTTGTATTATTGCTATATTAAAATTAAAATTTGCTTTATTCTTGGACTTTTGTTTTTTTAATCTTGAGTTATAAGTCATTAATCAGTACACATACACACACACACACTTATATATATATATATATATATATATATATATATATAGATATATATATATATATATATATTATATATATATATATATATATGTATGACAGAACTTACACGTACGTAGACGTACACAGTATACATTTTGATAATCGTCTACAGGCAAATAGATGTGTACGTGTATAATACCATGAGGAGAATGATTTTTGTATAGAAATACATCTCTAAGCACACTACTCACACATACGCACACATGCATACAGATGCACACACACGCGCGCATACATACACGAATATATATATATATATATACATATAAATATATATACACACTGACATGTATATACGTATAATGTATATATATACATACATATATATATATATACTTACATGTGTATATGTGTGTAGATATATATATATATATATATATATATAATATATATATATATTATATATATATATATATCTATATATATATATATGTATGTATGACAGAACTTACACGTACGTAGACGTACACAGTATACATTTTGATAATCGTCTACAGGCAAATAGATGTGTACATGTATAATACCATGAGGAGAATGATTTTTGTATAGAAATACATCTCTAAGCACACTACTCACACATACGCACACATGCATACAGATGCACACACGCGCGCATACATACACGAATATATATATATATATATACATATAAATATATATACACACTGACATGTATATACGTATAATGTATATATATACATACATATATATATATACTTACATGTGTATATGTGTGTAGATATATATATATATATATTATATATATATATATATAATATATATATTATATATATATATATATATGTATGACAGAACTTACACGTACGTAGACGTACACAGTATACATTTTGATAATCGTCTACAGGCAAATAGATGTGTACATGTATAATACCATGAGGAGAATGATTTTTGTATAGAAATACATCTCTAAGCACACTACTCACACATACGCACACATGCATACAGATGCACACACGCGCGCATACATACACGAATATATATATATATACATATAAATATATATACACACTGACATGTATATACGTATAATGTATATATATACATACATATATATATATATACATATAAATATATATACACACTGACATGTATATACGTATAATGTATATATATACATACATATATATATATATATATATATATTATATATATATATATATATATATATATATATATATATATATATATATACATGTATATGTATACATATGCATATATATGTGAGTGTGTGTGAGTCCATAATATCTTACATATTTGTGTGTCTGTGCACCCACATAAGGTTGTGCTAACGTATGTATGTGGGTGAAATGAAAAGCGATCTGGAGAGAAAAAGCGATATTTTATATGACTTTATACAGCTTCCGTCTTAAGTTCTTTATCATAAAGTTCCACCAAGATAAATATTTATTAAATTTCAAAAAAAAAGTTAAATTTTAATTAATTTTAAAAGTTTAGAAATGATTTCTTATTTTCGCAATTATTCTTTCCTGTTGCATAATGTGTGTGTGTGTGTGTGTGTGGTGTGTGTGTGTGTGTGTGTGTGTGTGTGTGTGCCTGCGTGTGTGCATAGTTACTCATTGTAAGTTTGTGATGTGTTACAAAAACATAAAGTTATTTTATGTAACGAAGTAGTGGAAGTGTGTAAATATCTTGTATATTATATGTTAATATTTACGAGAAAAAGAGAATACATAGATGAACCATGGTTTCGTTCGGTTGCCAGTCGGTACTAATCATTAGATTCTAAGCGGTGCGAACGATGTAGATCGTCAGTTGTCGCCAGTCAAGCATCAGCAGGAGGATCTTCTTAAAAACACTGCGAAGATGAATTTACGCATGTGTTGGCAACTCAAAATTTTATATATTTTCAAAGGCATTGAGCTGGCAGAATTGTTACAGCTCTGGAGAAAATGTTTAGCAGCTTCCCTTTCGGTTCTTTACATTTTGTATTCAAATACCACCGATGTAGAATTTGCCTTTCATCTTTACCGGGTTCATAAAATAAATTACCAATCAATTACTTGAGTCGACGTAATCTACTTCCATCTCCCCCAAAATTACAGACCTTGTGCCAAAATTAGAAAGACTAATATTCATTTTTTTTTTTTTTATTAAAATTGGAATATGATGAAAAGCTTCCCTAAGAGATACAAGAATCTCCTGGCTTTAAGGTTGCGCGAAAAGCTTTGTTGGAGGCACAACCATCTGAGTTCTTTTATGGGGTTTAGAAAAGCTGAAGAGCCTCTGCAGTTAATGTGTGAATCTGAGAGGAGATTATGTTGAATAAAAACATAATTAATTGATTCTACTGCATTCTCTTTTACCGAAAGCCAGGAACTTTTCAGCATCCCATCGCATGTCATGTGACTTTCGTCTATTTTCAGAAATTAGATCTTATTCAACTCTGACCATGAGTGGTCCCTCTCTCTATCTGGCTCTCGCTCTCTCTCAGTCTCTCTCTCTCTCACCTCTCGATTTTCCAATGTCCTTGGAAGGTGCTGCTGTGTAGGTAGGTGGGTAGGTAGGTAGGCAGGCAGACAGGCAGGCAAGCATGCATGCAGGTAGCTAGGTAAATATTCAGACACTCTTTTTGGACCTAAAAAAACGTGTATAAATTGATTTGTCACGCGTTGACGTAATGGCGTTAGACATTTTTGTTGTATTCCAGAATGTATATAGGCTCTAATACGATTCTGTTTGCCACCCAGATATTCATTAAAATATGACAGACCTTGAAGATAAGCAACATAACGAAGGTGAATCATTTTACCTTTATTTTCATGATGGTTATGCAGTTTATGAAGGTGGTGCAAGAAAATAATTTGAAACAAGAAAAATCAGAACACTTAACATTGACAGCACTTCAAATTGTGTAATCTTAGAGGAAGAAAGCACAATCATAGTATAAAGAAAGACAGAAATAAAAACTCTTTGGCATTATCATTTTGCGCAACTAAGGACGGAGTTATTAGGGTTTAGTACAATATTTTCTTGCAGTCTCTTGTTCCAAGTCTTTACATTCTAAGATCAAATCCTGCCAAAGTCCTCTTTATCTTTCATCCCTCCAAAAGTGATAAAATAAAGTACAACTTAAGTAATGATAGCAATTTAATCGACTAACACTACACACACATGCGCCTCTACCAAATATTTGTCCTTGTTCCTATATGAGAATCAAATATTTTGTTTTACTATTTACTGACTATTCACTTTTCACTTCGTGTGCCTCGTTTCCTTGATGATGTGTCTTCAGTTACCTTACACTTTTCGACGATTTGATGTTTCAGGCCTTGTACCAAAGGTAGAAAGAGTTATTATGTTTCATTGCCTCCAGAGGGATCGAAAAACTAAGTTGCCTGGACGGGATTTGATCTCGGAACCGGAAGGAATACTGCAATGCTGTAACAAATCTGCCAGCGGACTGCTTTTAAGCAGTTATAATTAATACTAGGCAGAAAACCAACAATTTCGAAGCGAAAGATGTTAGTGAACCGTATCAATTGCTATACTTGACTAGTACTTCATTATATTGACTGCTGAGAGTCGAAAAACAAATGAACTTTAGCAGAATTTCACATCAGGATGTAAAGAGTCAGAACAAATACCACAGAGCATGTTTATGACATTCTAACGATTCTGCCAATTTATCATTCTATGCAATAATAATAATCCTTTCTACTATAGGTAAAAGGCCTGAAATGATTACATTGACCCCATTGCGTAACTGGTACTTAATTTATCGAATCCGAAAGGATGAAAGGCAAAGTTGACTCCGGCGGTATGTGAACTCTGAACATGAAGATAGACGAAATAACACTAAGCATTTCGCCCGGCGTGCTAACGTTTCTGCCAGTTCGCCGCCTTAATAATAATAATAATAATAATAATAATAATAATAATAATAATAATAATAATAACGGTTTCAAATTTTTCCACAATGGCAGCTATTTGGGGGGAGGGAATAAATCGATTACACCGATTACATCGACCCCCAGTGTTTCACTGGTACATAATTTATCAACCCAGAAAAGATGAAAGGCAAAGTTGACCACGGCAGAATCTGAAATCAGAACGTAGCGGCAGACGAAATACCTATTTCTTTACTACCCACAAGGAGCTAAACACAGTGGGGACAAACAAGAGCAAACAACCGGATCAAGTCGATTATATCGACCCCAGTGCGTAACTAGAACTTAATTTATCGATCCCGAAAGGATGAAAGGCAAAGTCGACCTCGGCGGAATTTGAACTCAGAACGTAACGGCAGACGAAATACTGCTAAGCATTTCGCCCGGCGTGCTAACGTTTCTGCCAGCTCGCCGCCTTAATAATAGTAATAATAATAATAATGGTTTCAAATTTTGCCACAAGGGCAGCCATTTTGTGAGAGGGGATAAGTCGATGACAGCGACCCCCAGTGTTACACTGTTACTTAATTTAGTGACACTGAAAAGATAAAAGGCAAAGTCAACTTCGGCGGAATTTCAACTAAGTACTTAGCGACGGGTTAAATACCTATTTCTTTACTACCCACAAAGGGCTAAACACAGAGAGGACAAACAAGGACAGACAAACGGATTAAGTCGATTATATCGACCCCAGTGCGTAACTGGTACTTATTTAATCGACCCCGAAAGGATGTAAGGCAAAGTTGACCTGGGCGGAATTTGAACTCAGAACGTAACGGCAGACGAAATACCGCAAAGCATTTCGCCCAGTGTGCTAACGTTTCTGCCAGCTCGCCGCCTTAATAATAATGATAATAATAATAATAATAATAATAATAATAATAATAATATAATAATAATAATAATAATAATAATAATAAATAAAGCGATTTGAGTACTAGAAAGTAAGAAATATAAAAAATATAAAGTACTAGAAAGTGAGAAATACATGATGTGGGACTGCAACATTCAGACTGACAGAGTAATAGACGCTAGAAGGCCTGATTTGGTAGTGGTAGGTAAACAGAATAGAAAGTACTAGATAATTGATTTTACAGTCCTAATTGATGACAACATTAATATGAGAAGTATAGAAAAAATAGCAAAGTACCAGGACCTAGTTATTGAATAACAGAGACTATGGAATGTGCGGGTAAAATGTATCCCAGTATTTATGGGCGCATTGGGAACTATCCCTAAAAATCTGAACAAGTGGATAGAGGAAATAGGCATAAAAACCAATTTAGTACAGCTCCAGAAAACGGTGTTATTAGGGACAGCTAGGATACTTTGGAGGGTTCTTGACATCTATGATTACTTGTTGAAGCCCGATGTTAAGACATTTTCTTTTCCAACAATCCAATCTGTTGTATGTATATGAAAATAATAATAATAATGGTTTCAAAATTTCGCACAAGGTTAGCAATTTCTGGGGAAAGGGTAAGTCGATTACATCGACCCCAGTACTCAACTAGTATTTATTTTTTCGGCCTCGAGAGAATGAGAGGCAAAGTCGACCTCGGTGGAACTTGAACTCAGAATGCAAAGACGTACGAAATGACGCTAAGTTTTTTGTCCGTCTTGCTAACGATTCAGCCAGCTTATCGCTTTAATAATAATAATACTAACACTAATACTACTACTAATAATAATAATGATAATAATAATAATAATAATAATAATAATAATAATAATAATAATAATAATAATAATAATAATAATCATTATTATTATTATTATTATTATTATTATTATTATTATTATTATTATTACTATTTCAAATTTTGGCTCAAGGTAATTCTGATGGGAGCTTTTTAGTTTATTAATTCGCTTCCACTACTCGACTGGTACTTAATTTTATTGCTATTGCTCGGGAAGCGCTGAAGGACAAAGTTGCCCCCGATGGGATTTGATTTCAGAGCACAAAAGAGATGCAAGACATCAGTGTCGTAGACTCCAATGATTTTGCCAACGCTCTGCCTTTAGTAATACTGAACAAATACCTGAAGGGTATTGTAGTTGCAGCTGCTCCTGGATTTGATTAAACGATGGCTACAGATAAGGTGAACGCCTTGCCGTTCAAGCTGTACGTAATTAAATAATACACACATATGTGAGTGTATAGGTATGTACATATGCATGTATGTGTGTGTATGCGTACGTATATATATATATATATATATATATATATATATATATAGATATATATATATATATATATATATATGTATGTATGTATACATATATATCTTAATGTATGCGTATATGTATATATGTATATACATGTATACATATATCTTGTTTACTTACAATTATGTAAGTACAAACATTTAGATATGAAGATATAGATAAAAAGAATTACATAAACAGAAATAAAAGAGATGGCAAAGATGTACGTTTGTTTATTATATACGGGTTGATAATATTTATAATAGAATATATATATATTTATGCTTACAAACATACACACACGTACATACACAAACACATACATACATATGTGTGTGTGTGTGTATGTGTGTGTGTATGTGTGTATGTGTGTGTATAATATATAAACATATATACCTATGAAAGTATATTTGTGTTTATATATGTGTATGATTTAAAACATCAGACAGCATCAGTAAATTTGTAACTTTCTAAAATGAAGAAAAAAAAAAATATATATATATATATATATATATATATATATATATATATATATATATATATATATATATATATATATATATATATTAGAAAGAAAAAAAAAAGAAAAAAAGAAGAGCTACTTTATTTGAATGTGAAACATAATTCATTAGTTGAAACCATTTCAACTCACAGAATCAGCGGAAGAAACGAAAAAAATAAAGAAAATCTGAGAGTAATCTACAAAGAAAGAAACGGAGAGGTTGTCCATTGAGAGGTTTTGGCAATTCCTTTTAAGTAAAATATTTTTATGAAATAAATTACTTTTAGATCTTGATATTTCCCGCCAGGCAAAATATATTTATTTCAGTTAAAATATTTAGATTTTACAATTAATAATTAACTACTTTTTTTTTTTAAATCGTGTTGAACGTAGATCTATTTATTTATCTATCTATTTATCTCCCTATCTATCTACACGCGCGCACACGCACACACCCATACGTACATACACTTTGACACACATACATATGCGCCTATTACGGATATATTCATATAAAAGAACATTTGTTTGTGTGTATGAATGTGTGTTTGTGTGTATGAATGTGTATGAATGTTTGTGTGTATGAATGTATGAATGTGTGTATGAATGTGTATGAATGTGTATGTGTGCGTACATGTGTATGTAATATATGTACATTTATACGCATGTACATGTATACGCATACATATGTGTGCTCACATTCACACAGACGTTTGTACATAGTATATACTTCCATTCATAAATACATACATACATATATACGTTTAAATACACAATTATACATATCTAAATACATCGCATGCATGATACAAATACACACACACACATATGCGGAGATACACATACCTATGAATAAACATGCCTATATAAAAACATGCAATCATACATACACATGCATATATACACACATACCTACATACATACATGCATATATATATTCATATATACATGCATATATACATACGCATACACATATACATACATACATACATACATACATACATACATACATATACATAAGTGATCGACATATCGAAATTGAAATTTCAACACTGCTTCCATCACAAAATGATCACACACACTCATACACACACGCGCGCGCGCGCGCGCACGCACACGCACACACACTTTTTATTCCTTCTCTCTCTTTCTCTCTTTCTCTCACTCTCATACATACTCCCCTCTCTCCCCAATCTTTCTCTCATTCCCTCTGTCGTAATTGTGTTTTATTCCAGTTTAAAATAGATGTGTGCTGATATTCAAATTATAGAATTCTAGAAGTACCTTTATTATTTCAGTTATAAATACCAATTCCTGAACATTCACAGAATTCCTTTGAAATATTTAGAAGATTTCACCCCAAATCGAAAGGAAACCATACAGCAAAATAAAAGAAAAGTTCCAGCTCAGAAAACAACCAAACTTTTTTTACCATAAATGTTTGAAATAGGTAACGTAGATAATTTCAGATTATTCCAATGCGAACTAGGCAGTTTAAGTTTCCAGTTTATGTCAAGGTCATGCCCCAGCATGGCCACAAACTAACGCCTGAAATAAGTAAAAGATAACAGATTAAAAAATTGTCGCCAGCGATGATATTCAGTTATATTTCGTCAAAGACATTAGTGTTACAATCTTCAATGCAAGGATAAAAGGCAAAGTCGACCTCAGCAGAATTTGAACTCAGAACGTAAAGACGGACGAAATGCTGCTAAGCATTTTTCCCGGCGTGCTAACGATTCTGCCAGCCCACTGCCTTTAGAGATAAATAATGATTTCAAATTTCACGGTCAGCAAGTACTTCGATGACATCGACCCTAGTGTTCAACTGGTATTTATTTCATCGACTCCGAAAGGATGAAAGGCAAAGTCGACCTCAACAGAAATTGAACTCAGAACGTAAAGACGAACGAAATACCACTGAGCCATTTTCCTGGCGTGCATTAAAATAGAAATAATTATGCTGTATTGATACAAGCGACCGAAACGGTGTTCTTGCGAACGATCTTTGGAGTAACCTTACTCGACAGGGTACGTAACTCGGAGATCACGGAGTCTCTTCAAGTCGAGACGTTACTTCTTTGCATTGAGAGATTTATGCTCCAGTACCATAGACATGTGGTTAGAATGTCGCGGAAAAGGTTCACAAAACGCATTCTTCAAACCTAATCAACTTCTGGAGAGTTTTACAGATTTTTACATTTCCCGGTGCTGGTTTGAATCTGTAGTCTTCGAATCACTTTTCTCCATTCTGGATTTGAGTGACCTCATTTCTCAAGATTGGTATGTATGTATGTATGTATGTATGTATGTATGTATGTATGTATGTATGTATGTATGTATGTATGTATGCATGTATGCATGCATGTATGTATGTATTATGCATGGTTAGGCTAGTTCAGGTTACGTAGTGGCTTCAGTAAGCTAGCTACAGAAGAG
>NC_043005.1:39703520-39728520 GCF_006345805.1 Octopus sinensis
ATATTTTAAGCTTTATAAAACTTATATAAAAGAGAATGTATGTACATATATGTACAGTCATTTTTTTGGCCAGAGCTTTAAACCCAGGCAACAAAAGTTTCGCATTGGGGCACATTTTTGTAAAGCAGAGGTTATTATTTATGTATCTTATTCGGATATCTTCACAAGATGGAATGACTCTCTCCAAATCAACAGAATATTGTTAGTTTCTTTTTAAACTTATTTCATCAAAATTCGATGATGTCGTATCAGTGGGTGTATTTCATGTTTGAATATGCACGAACCTGGCCAGATATAGCTGTTAGCAACTATGTATGTATGTATGTATGTATGTATGTATGTATGTATGTATGTATGTATGTATGTATGTATGTATGTATGTGTGAATGTGAGTGTGCGCGTGTGTGCATATATTGGCCTATGTACATTTATATATATATATATGTGTATATATATGCGTACGTCTGTAAGTATGTATATGTGTAAGTAAGAAAAAGTATGTGTGGATACACACATACACACGTGGAGGCATACATACATATATGCATGTATATATCCATACATAAATACATGAATATATGTACATATATACACACACACAAACATAAATATGTGTGTATGTATGTATGTATATATATATATATATACATATATATATATATATATATAATATATATATATATATTATATATATATATATATATATATATAATATATATATATATATATATATATATTATATATATGCATATGCGTGTTTAGGGGTGAATATATATGTAACCAATAGCCAACAATCCATCAGATTATCTAACCACTAAACTAGTTAGTTCCAGCCTCACAACACTGGTTAGTTAACTATCTATCATTCAATACGTTGCCATCAATCTATCTAGTTCGCTTCTCTATCTAAATACTTAACTATAAATATATTTAGTTCTTTATTTCTTCACTCCTAACGTCCATCAATCTCTTGTGTCCAATTTTTTATATATATATTCCTGCATTTTTTATTGCTCATGTACTTATTTCTATATTTGTTTATTCGTTTTCATTTCGCCCTATCGCCGTTATTTCTCCAATGTATTATGTTATATTCTTTTATTTCCTTCCTGATACAATGTCCCTCACTTTCTCCCCTACCTCTCTCTCTCTCTCTCCTTTTTTGTTTCTCTCACTCTGTCTCTTTCTCTTTCTCCCTTCGCTATTATAACCTTGTACAAATCCGCCATCTTAATTAAGCATTGATTCTTAGCTTCTCTGCTTTTCTTCCAACGCTGCTGACAATACAGTCTTGTTTCTGTCTGGATAAACAGGCAGCTATTGTTGATTACATAGGTACGTGAATAAAATCTTGCTAACCTATTACCTTGACACTGTCTTATCTCTCCACATATATAAAAAAAAGAAAAGAAAAAGAACTCTGTTATACGCAAAAAAATAGTGAATAACGATGAAATCTGAAGGAAAATGACAAAATAATATAATGGCAATTCCCATATAACCCTGCCACCACTTTTTGCTCGAAGTAAAATCGCTTGGTGTGATTGATATGTTAACACGTTTCTGTATGTGTTTATGTGCGTATGTATGTGTGTTTTATTTTTGGTGCATGTTTGTGTGTGTAAATGTGGGACTGTGTATGTGAGTGTAAAGAATATGTATGCGTGTATGTATATATGTATGTGATGTACATAGATATATATGAATGCGTGGATTTGTATTACAGAGAGTGTGTACGCAAATTTTAAAATTACCTAGTATTGAAGCTGGCCTATATGAGAGCGTTTACAGAGCCTATTTGCTTTCTCTCCTCTATGTCGTTTATGCGGAAGTCCTGAGTTTCTGTTTTGTATATATCAGCATATTATTATTATTATTATTATTATTATTATTATTATTATTATTATTATTATTATTATTATTATTATTATTATTATTATTATTATTATCATTATTATTATTATTATTATTATTATTATTATTATTTAAGGCGGCGAGCTAGCAGAGGCGTTAGTACGCCGGGTAAAATGCTAAGCGGCATTTCGTTTGACTTTGAATGGTCTGAATCCAAATTCCACCGAGGTCGGCTTTGCCTTTCATCCTTTCCGGATCTCATATCAAGATAAACAGTTTATGGCCTGCAGATGGAACCCAGTTGGAAGTTTTTTTCAGGATGAGTAGACCATCCTGCACAAAAGGTCCTTGAATAGGGGCTGTCTGAAGATGTTGAACGAAACATTCATCTTTCCAGAGTTGAATTATCCAAACCCCAAAGAATTCCTTTCAACACATGCTTATGATGTTCCCCCGCTACTTCTGCTCGTGATCAGAGATGCATATATCGTCAGCCACTAAGGGACATACTCAACTGGTTAAGGTCATACAACTGACAAGTAATTATGTTGTAATAAGCAGAATATTTGTTGTAGCCCATCTTTTATACCAAGACAAAACAATAAACATGATAACACTTCCAATCAGTTAAGAGAACTGCTGCCTCATCATCATCATCATCATCATCATCATCATCATCATCAGACTTTTATAGAGTACAAATTTATCATTCTCATTATAGAGTACAATTTATCATTCTCAAATTTTCAAATACGATTATTATTGCGAATTACTTCGAAGTTTGGGCCAGTTAAGCTGATAGTCAATAATCACCAATAATGATAAGCAATAATATTTCTGCTTAAGAACAGTGTGTGTGCGTGTGTGTGTGCTGGCGTGTATACGTGTATGTGTATGTACATATATATGTGTGGGGGTGAGTGTATTTTAATTTCTTTATTCAATATCAGGCATCCCTACAAATCGCTGATCCCAATACATTTCCCTTCTTCCCTTGAATGCGTCTTTGTCTTCCATTTGGGCCTGTAATGCTAGCTTTTTCCGCTTGATAACATCTTTTCTTTTTTTCTCATTATCTACCTCTGTCCAATCATTAATTATAAACACGATGTAGAGAAACAATCCGATTGCTTTATCTAAGTCAGTATATATTATTTTATTCTCTTCTTTCCCTATTCCCCCCATCAAATATTCCTAACTAGCTTCTCCTCTAGATAAGATATTTTCTCTCCTATCATTTTTGTACCTCAATCTTATCGCTCCTAGCGGGGCGTACTTTCCGCAATACTATCACATGTTACAGTTGTATCCTCCGCATCCTCTGAGAGAAGTTGAAACATCGACATTGCAACGTGAAGAATGTCAAAGGAAACACCTGCAGTTAGTAGCCACACAATCAAGCCATCGGCGGCGAAACTAACAGCCGCACTAAGTATACATTTTGAAGAAGATGCTTATTAACATGTTGGACAAAATGCCTTGCATCACTTTTGTCTCTTTATGTTCAAATTCCACCGATTTCGACTTCGCATTTTACTCATCGAAAACGAGGAAATAATTATCAGTTGAGTGCCGAGGTCGATTAAACTTCAGGCTCTGTGCCTAGAGTAGAAAGGATTATCATCATCATCATCATCATCATCATCATCATCATCATCATTATCATTATATTCTTTCAGTTTTGTTTCCATTTCTTGCCGAGTGACTTCCCAAAACCTAGGGCAAAGAAACTTACAGTATACATTGGTAGGCCATCAAAATAAACACACCAGATTGTTTATTTACAAAGTCATGTAATAGAAAAAAAAAGAGAGAAAAGACAGAGGAAAATATGAAAAAATAAGAAAACAAAGAAAATAATGAAAAAAGAAAGAAAATTCACGGCAGCAATGCCCTTCTCAATGTATGTGACATGCCAGTTAAAACAATGTCTTGCACTTTCTGCATGGATGGAAAACCAGGGATCATCCTTAAATAATTTTCAGTTCACTTTTTGATCATTCCAAGTGCTTCCACAATCACTCTTATGATAACCGTCTTGAGATTCTACATTGTTTCCATTTCAATCAGCAATTCTTTATATTTTCTGAGCTTATCAAATTCTTTTGCCGAAATGATATGACCACAAGGTATGCTCAAGGCAATGTATAAACAGATTTTATTATCTTGGTCTTTCACAACAATATCTGGTTTATTAGCTTCCTACCTTTTGAATTTCCACCTCTTGCTACCCTTCGCGCTTCCGGTCTGTCCATCATGCATTAGCCATTAACATCAGTTCTTTCTCTTCAGAATTTTGGCTCTCTGGAATCTTCTTCTTGTTCATGCTATTCCTGCAGCTATTAATTTGCGGCAGTTTAAACGAAACATTAATAGTATCAACCTCACCAGTCTTGGAGGGCCTGCAAGAGTAATGGACTCTGCCTCTTCCCGCAAACTCAACAAGTAAAACAAAATCAAAATTAAAAACTAAAGATGTCATCATAACAGATAAAATTTCTATAGGAGGGAAATACTCCAAGGGAACTCCTTCTTTCCAATGCTTTTCTCTCAGGAGAATGCTTTTAGCTAATCGTTTAACACAGACAAAATTTAGATACAAGTGCTTTGGGAAGACAATTTAGCTTTGTAATGTAGATATCTTTAGCTCGTTCGTTATTCATCATAAACAACTGTAGACACTGCTGCCTACATCATACGGATTGGTTGTAAAATACAGTCTAGAAAACTGCACCGAGGTAACCTTAAAGAGGGGAACATTAATAAAAAGACAGTGATGGTGCGTTAGATAAAGAAACAAAGATAAAAGAATTAGAACAAATACTGGCTTACAAATACTTAAGAATTAATGAACTTGACAAAAGAAGAGCAACAATAGCAGCAGCAGCAACAACAACAACAACAACAGTAACAATATATGCATAAAATATAACACAACAATATATACACACAATATATATACACAAAGTCATGAAAGAAAACATTAGGCAAGAGACTTACAAACGCATTAGATTAATATTTAAAACAAACAGAACTAAATGCAAAAAATAAGTTAAGAGGCATCAACATTGAAGCTGTCTCAGAAATATAGTTATAATGTTCTCAACTGGATGTAAGTGAATTAGCAAGACTAGACTGGATAAGAAGGAAAATATATTGACTGCATTTAAAATATATAACATCTCAAAATCCGATATAAAAGATATATTCTTAATGAAAGTAGTAGTGTTCTGGAAATAGAAACTTGACATTCAACATCCACTGCAGGACCATAAAAATATCTTGTTGAGAATTCTGAAAATCTAATACAAATAGCTGCAAAACACAAGCAAAAATATCTGTTTCGTATTTTTTTTTAATAAATGAAGAGATATAAAACAACAGCTGAGTTAATATGCGAGTCCTGAAGGGAATGGGAAAATAACAACTGGAATTGTTAAAAATAAAATCTAAATAAATAAAAACTAAGCAGAAAATGAAACTACAGAATGTGATGCACAACGATGGCAGTGAAACGCCATACATGGTGACCAGTACCTATCATAGTGAACAAGGGAGACGTGTTAAAGGAAAAAATCCACGGGCAGTCTTAAAAGTGCGGGACTCAGGTGTGAGACCGAAAGAGTTGTTGATTGCAGTACACGATAAAAGTGTTCTCAAATAAAGAAGTAGAATACAGGGGAAAATACAGGGGAAAACAAGCAGAGAAACAAGGAGAGAAAAAAATGTGTGTAGTGGCTATATATATATATATATATATATATATATATGTGTGTGTGTGTGTATAGATATATATATATTATATATATATAATATATATATATATATATATATATATATATATATATATATATATATATATATATATAGCCACTACACACATTTTTTTCTCTACTTGTTTCTCTGCTTGTTTTTTTTCTGTGTCCCTTTCTGTAGAAGAGCGTAGGCTCGAAACGTAAAAGACCTTTTCAATTCCTGAGCGTTATACTACTACATCTGTTTGTTTTGTACACCACCTGTTTTCGTCTTTTGTTTTTTTTTCGTGAACTCTTCATATATATATGTGTATATATATATATATTATATATATATATATATAGTATATATATATATATAATATATAATATATATATATATATATATACATGCGTACGTATATATCAAAGGTTGTACAAAAGAATGAAAAACGAGAAACTAAAGGAAAACTTAACGGACGGGAAATTAGACAAAGATACGATACACGGAATTATCGCGGGTGAGTTTTCCTCGTTAGTCAATGACGCAAAGTATCACACATACACACACATCAAGGGCTGAACAGAAAGAATACAACAAAGACAAAAAGTTAGTCGAAAGCATTGATGGTAATGGCGCGAAACAATTGGGATATTTTGCATGATTGACTGACGAGGTAAACTCAGCTGTAAATATTCTGTGTATCGTGTCTTTGTCTAATTTCCTGTCCGTAAAGTTTTCGTCTAGTTTCCCGTTTGCCCTGCTTTCGTCTAACTTTCCTTGCTTTAATCTCTCTCTATTCAACCCTTGATACATCCATGTAGTACAACGCACACCTTGTTTGTTTACTTTATATATATATATATATATATATATATATATATATGTGTGTGTATATATACTATATATACATACATATATATACATATATATATATATATACATGCACATACACTCACGCACACACACGCACATATATATAATATAAATAATACATAAACATATGCATATATACATACATATATGTACATACCTACATCTCTCTCTATATATATACATGCATATATGGGTACAGGACATCAAAAAAAAAACGCTGAACACAATGAGAAACGAAAACATAAAGACAAAAATATGGAAACGAACTTTTTTCAAACAACGAAAAACAGAGTACAAGACATACAGCACAAGGAATATTCCCCTTCTTCAGTTGTCCCTGTTTCATCTACTCCGCGTTCGAAGGTAAAAACAAGACGCAACTTCGTTGAAACAGTCCTTCCCGCAAAGCAAATTAAATAAAATTTGCGATTTTTTGCGGAGAGGTAAAAGTGGTAACAAGAACAAGACAGAAAGAACAAAACAAATTCTCCCTATATTTTTATGCGATAGTTTTTAAATCACGTGTACTTGATGTCTTTTTCTTAAAGGGTAACATTTCTATTATATTTAAAACAAAATATCAATCTTTATTATCTTAATCAAAAGGCAGAAAAATAGAGAGACTATCTCTTTATAGAGAAAGTTCAGTTGCAATGAGAGGAATTGAATTTCATACGAATAGAAAAACAAACAACAAATGGATTGTGCCTTATGATGAAACTATTTTAAGAATATTCAAATGCCACACAGACAAACAGACAGGCGACAACAACAACAACAATGAATGCATGGACAATTTCATAGGGATGTTGAAGATAAGATAGACAGAGAAAAAAGATGGCTGTAGATGACTAAAAGTGATTTAAAACCGGAAGCGGAGGCTCTAATGTGTGCTGCCCATGAACAAGCACTAAAAACAAACTACATAAAATACAGAGTAGACAACACAGCAGAAAGTGATAAGTACAGAATCTGTGAATAAAATGGTGAAACCGTATGGCATTATTACCAGCCAATGTACGCCACTAACTAAGAAGGAATATAACAGACGCCACGACAATATAGCAAGGCTTGTCCATTGGACGCTTTACAACAAGTATGGTCTTGACAGCGAAAAAGCTTGCAAGGTCATGCGCTGTTTATCTTGATGTGAGATCACCATGTCACGCACATATGGTTGTGATGTATGTGCCTGGTGTACCCTTATCAGACGGATAGTCATGGTGGGTATATTGGGCTTCATATATTTGTTCCCCAGTGTCACTTTGATGGCATGCGCTGCTCTCACTCAATAATAATAATATTAGTAATAATAATAATAATAATAATAATAATAATAATAATAATAATAATAATAATAATAATAATAATAATAATAATTGTCTTTGCTCAGCTTCTAACGCTGGAGATGACTACGGTGTCAACTCTTCACAACCATTGAACTAAGGTAACACTTCTTATTTTTGGAGCACCATCCGAAGTATGGTGTTTTCTGCAAGTGCTCCACCCTTATTGCACTACAAATAGGGGCTGCAATAAGGGTGGAGCACTTGCAGAAAACATCACTGCTTGGAATTACTCGAATACTCCGGATGGAGTATTCACCAGAGCTGGTTGAGCCGGCTCCGACCAACGAGCCATGTTCGTAGTGTTAGTAGGAATACAAGTTCACTATGATCCCAGGTCACATGCATGCACACATCGGGATAGTGGGATCTGTAGCAACTTATCTTGCCATCGATTTTCGACCGTCGCAGAGGATTCGTTGACCAAGTCACCGCCCATTATAGGAACGGACGCAGTCTGGGCTTGGAGCGTGTTCTAGAGACAGGCTTTGACAAAAACTAAGGGATGCCTCACTTACAGTGGCCTTCCAGCACACCGCACACCAACCCGGAATTTCTCAGGGCCCAAACTAAAGACAAACCTCCTTCCAGACCGAGTCACATACTCGTACAGTCGGTTTACCGGTTTCCATAGCGTATCTCTTGCCCCATTTTACTGGACACCGGCTCGTTTATGCCCACAAGGGCCTAAACATAGAGGGGACAAACAAGGACAGACAAAGGGATTAAGTCGATTACATCGACTCCAGTGCATAACTGGTACTTAATTTATCGACCTCGAAAGGATGAAAGGATGAATGTATTAGAGCAACGTAAACTTAATTATTTTGCTTAAAAATTCAACGTATCGCCTGGAATCGAATCGAAACCATAATCTTTCGATCGAAAGATTATGGAATCGAAACCACAATCCTATGATCATGAGTCCAACATCAGTAACTACGAAGACAGGGGCCTCCACTTGTAATGATATAGGGATTCCGCGATCCACTATGAATACTGGAAGTTTAGGTGAGTGGATAAGTCGATTATATCAACCCCAGTACTCAACTGGTACTTATTTTATGGCACCCGACAGGATGAAAGGCAAAGTCGACCTCGGTGGAGTTTGAACTCAGGACGAAAAGACGGATTAAGTTCTGTTAAGCATTCTGCCTGACATGCTAACGATTCTGCCTCCTCACCGCTTTATATATGCTATGAATATTGCTTACCATTAAATCGGATGAAATCGTCCTCTTATTCCTTCTTTTTTCTCCGCTTCACTATCGTCATCAACCACCAGCAGCAGCACAATCAATATCATCGTCGTCGTTGTCGTCATCATCATCATCATCAACATCAACACCATCATCGTCGTCATCATCATCATCATCATCATCATCATCATCATCATCATCACTATCATCATCATCATCGTCGTCGTCGTCATCATCATCGTCATCATCATCATCCTCAACAACAATAACAACAACAACAACAACAACAAAAACATCACTCTCATCATGGCTGTTGTCGTCGCTGTCGTCATCATTATCACTGCCACCATCAATGTTATTATGTACACATCCTCATTATTCATCATCGTCAGTATCATCGTCACGTCATCATCTGCAGCATTAAAGATATCTCCCTATCATTAAAACAACGGTCAACATGATGGACCTAGAAGTGTCTAGAGACGGTGCTGGCGGTGTGAGGTCCGCCATTAATGAATTCAACCGCACGGCACAATATCCTTCGACTCGTCTAATGGCGGCACCAAAGCTTCTTTATGAAAGGACATTGTTTTCCTGACATGGAATACAAAAAGAAACTTACTGCAGCATTCCAATAATGTATTGGAATACATACATGTGTCTGAGAAAGTGTCTACACGTATGAGAATGCGTGTATATGTGTGCATGTGCGTGCATGTATGTATATGTATATGTATATACATATGTGTGTATATGTATATGTGTGTCTGTATATGTAGACATATGTGGGACGATATAGGTATATATTAACAAATACACACACGTATATATATATGTGTGTGTGTGCGCGCGCGCGCGCGTGTGTGTGTGTGCTTGTATGTATGTTTGTATATATATATATATACATATATTTGTGTGGGCATTCGTATATATGAGAGTATATGACTATACATATATGTGTGTATGTATATACATATATGTATATATATATATATATATAATATATATATATATATATATATATATCATATATATATATATATACATATATATATATATATATATATATATATATATATATATATATATATTATATATATATATATATATACACGTGTGTGTGTGTGTGTGTGTATCTGTACGTACAAATATATATATATATATATATGAGAGTGCGTGTACATATGTGCCTATATTCAAATAGCATATACGCACAAATAATACACTCAGCTATAGTAAGACCAAACGCAGTGGATGAAGGCAAAATAAGTCATTTAGCGTTGGAAAAGAAAAAGGAAATGAAAGAAACGAAAGTAAATTAGTCACTGGCTATTGTAAAGCTTTAGATTACACACTCACTTGACACAAGGACACATACACAACCACATACATATGTATATATGTATAAAACTTACTTGGAAGAGGGTGCGTAGCGTTCAATCATATAATAATATAAATAATATATATGCATAGATAACTGCATATGATTGATTGATTCTAGTTTCAGCTCACGAAACTGTGGCACCGCCATTAAAAGTAATACTCCTAGGTCTCACCGAGATTTGAACTCGGATCGCTGGATTCAAAGTCCAGAGTGCTAACCATTACACCATGAGACCATATATATGTGTACATACTTACATCTATACCTATATATGTATGCATATGTGGGCACAGGATGTCACGAAAACGTGTACAACAAAAAATACGAAGTACGAGCACATAGAATATGAACTATTTTTTCGAACAACGAAAGACACAAATGGAAAACCAGACAAACAACACAAAAAAAACTACCCTTCAGCAGTTGTCGGCTGTTTTTGTAATCTCGTATTTTGAGGATTTAACAACAAGATACGCTTTCCATAAAGCAGTTGCTACCGCAAAGCGAATTAAATGAAATTTGGGATTTTGCAGAGGGTCAAAGTTTGTAACACAAACGGGACAGTGAAAACAAACAGGAAGGTCTGCAAAGTCTAAACGAGGTTGTTGTGGCGAATGCGTAAATCAAACTTGGACGGCAGACCGACAAGAACACGTCTTCTATGATCCAGCTACAACAGTGAGAAAGAAATACAAGTTAGGAGAAGAAAGATAGCCTATGGTCACGTGGGAGCCAAGTGAGCAATGGAGGAAGAGTGATGGAGAGAGAGAGTGACAGACAGAGAACTGTGAAAGAAAAAGGACAAAATAAAATTACTAGCTGCATTTATAGTAAGTTGATGCAGGTCTTTTATTCCGTCCCCCTTCGACTTTTAGTTTATGCAATTGAAAAAAAACCCAAATTATTTATGGGATGATCCAATATTTAGAGAGTGAGAGAGAAAGAGAGAGGGGGAGAGAGAGGGAGTCTGACAGACAGCAAGAGAGGGAGAGAGCGAGAGAGAGGTGGTGTATTAGTAATGCTACCATAAGCTTAATGAGAAAAACCTCGCAAGTTTTAAGTAATCCGTCTGGTGTGAGAAATAAGATACACAAGTCAGCTGAGGTAACTCATGTAGTGACTTTAATTGCTATTTCTCTTGCCGGCCTTCTTTAGTTTCTATTAGTGGTGGTAAAAGTACGTTGATTTTGCACCCAATACAGTTTAATTACACAATACAAATTAATTCAAACATTCTGTTTTAGGAATGTATATACGATACGTTGCACGCCTGCATTTTTGTGGATGTGTATGCATGTGTGCATTGATCAAAGCCACAGTCGAACCAATTCTACCATATGGCTCAGAAACCTGGACGTTATCAAACAAGCTTGAGAGGCGGTTGGATGGAACCTACACTCGCCTCCTTATGAGAGCTCAAAATCTCTCGTGGAAGCGTCATCCAACCAAAATGCAAATATATGGGAAACTACCACCTGTGTCATCTCTTGTGAAAGGTAGGAGAGTCCAGTTTGCTGGACATTGTTGTAGAGCTGAAAACGAGGCAATTTCTACTCTTCTCCTCTGGAAGCCATCTACTCGCAATACCAGAGGGCGCACACTCTCCTACCCCGATGTAATCTCCAGGGATACAGTCATCCAGCAACAGGACCTCCGTAATGCTATGATGGACCGTGAAGTCTGGCGTAGCATGGTAAATTCCATTGTCTCGACCACGGTCGAACAAAGATGCTGATGATGATGCATTGATCAATTTTAACGTTTTTAAGTTCATGAACGTATATTTTAGAAATGATGTGATGTCATATATGTGTGTGTTATATATATGTACTCGGCTTTCAACTCTTGTGTGAACTCCTGAGATAGAATTAGTTTTGGTGCTGGTGAATGTGGCAGTTGTGATGTTGTGGTGGATAGTAGAGTGGTGGGGGTAGTGTTGTATTGATAACTGCTGTGTTCGTCGTTGTTCTCCTTCCTGATCTTGTTCTTGTCGTCGTTGCTGTTGATGTTATTGTTAGTGGTGGTTGTCGTGATGATGATGACGATGATGATGATGACGACGACGACGACGACGATGATGAGGATGATGATGACGACGACGACGACGATGATGATGATGATGATGATGATGATGATGGTGATGGCGGTGGTGGTGGTGGTGATGATGATGGTGATGATGGTGATGATGGTGGTGATGATGATGATGATGATGATGATGATGATGGAAATGAGTATGGCAATGGCTGCAATGTAGTCCTTCAGCCTATTCCTCAGTTCCTCCCTCTCTCTTTCTCTCTCTCTCTCTCTCTCTCGATAAATAAGACAAGCAACATGAAATACCACCACCATCAGCAGCAGCAGCATCGATACTGTCGTTGTCGTCATCATCACCATCAGCATCCATCACCACAATATCAACTTTATCATAAACATCTCTACCACCACGTGACCACCACCAGCATCTCCACCGTCATCATACCACCATCACCACCACCACTACAACAGCAACAACAACAACAACGGCAACAACAACCACTGTAGACCCCCTGACTATTAAGATTATACTCGATCGTCATGAACAGCAATAATCACTACTACTACTACTACACTACTACTACTACAGCTAAACCACTAAACTAGGATTGGTTTTATTGTGAATCTTTTATAGCACCAATGTTTAGAACGGCTTGAGGATTATAAGGAATAGAGAGAAGAGGAAAGATAAAAGAGAGAAATAAATGGGGTAGAGGGAGAGAAAAAGAGTAAACAGAAAGAGAGAGGGGGAAAGGGAGAAAGAAAGGGTAGCAGAAAGAGCTAGAGAAACTAGAGAGAGAGAAAGGGGGGAGATGAGGAGAGAAGATATAAAAGAGAACAAATATAGCGAGAAAAGGAGAGTGAGAGAGAAAATAGCAAGAGAGAGAGAGAGAGAGAAAGACGTGAGTTAATGACCAAATTGTTTGCAAAACTTGAGGGAGATCAAATAGTTGTGATTGCATCTCTGTACTAACACCATTTTACATAATTTCCAACGGAGATAGAAAAGAAAAAAAATACGATTTTCCACTCCTCGCAATTTGGGATCAAGGCAGAAAGCAAAAAGATCTCTGTCTACGATCTAGACAAACTTTTTTGTTTTATAACATGTAGGCTCTACATGTTATAAAATATGTCAAGGCATTATACTATCAGTTTATGGTGTGTTCTCAAAGCTACACATACATTTTCATGGCGTCATTGGTGGTGGTAGTGCTGTTGCTATTGTTGCTGTTGTTGTTGTTCTTGCACTTTAACCAGTCTCTCTCTCCCCCTCTCTCCCCCACTCTCTCCATTTTTCTCTCTATCTCTATCTCTTTCTCACATAAACACTATCCATGTCTTTCTCTCTCTCTCTCTCTCTTCCTCTCTATCTCTGTATCGCTTCTTTCTCTCTTTCACGCAAACTCACATGCAACATACATACGCTATGCTTGTATGTCTCTAAGTTCGGGCCTCGTTTTTCAAAATGATGTGTGTATGTGTATGTTTATACATACATACGTACATACATGCATACATACATACATACATACATACATACATACATACATACATACATACACACGCACACACACACATACATACATACATACATACATACATACATACATACATACATACATACATACATATCAACCCGACAGGAACTAAGTATTGTTGAGGGAGAAAATGCAAATCCTTAATTCATACAGTACAAATGACCCCGATATGGGAAACTATAAAAACCTGCATGAACTTCTTGAGATTTAAAGGGTGATGAACAAAACAAGATGCTTTCCTTCACAACCTGGCTCCAAGTAGGTTGCCGATCAAAAATGTATTCTAAATTAAAAGGAGAAAGTCAACACGTGACTTGGATGAAGTCACGTGACCAAATAAGACCACTTCCTAAACTCAGTTAATCTGTGCAATCGTTCTGAGTTCCAAAAAGGTTCTTCACCGTGCATTTGTTTTGAGTGGATAAATCGTTGCGCAGCACTGAATCTACTTTACAGAGAATTCAACTGTAAAACTAGTGGCAGAAGAGAAGTTGAGACGACCAGAAACGAACTGCACGTCAGGTTCTTTTATGCAAGTTTACCTTCTCCGAAAAGGAAGTTCTCGCGAGAACTAGTTTGTCCTTCATTCCAGTGCTATTTAACCCATAGCAATACACCTTCATTTCATGTTGCTCCAGTCCACTCAGCTGCGACGAAGTGGCGTCTCATTCAGGGGAAATGTTATTACAGTCACCTATACATCATGGAAACCTAATAATTGGCTGAGTCCTAGGTTGCAGGACCGTAATGTCCAAAAGCATTACTTACTTTCTATCCCTTCCTACCTCATTGCATATTTTATTATAAAGCTTACTTCCTCTTATAACCTCTTAACGATCATCATAAAGCTAATACATACTTAAAGTTCCATCGATAGATAAATAGCGTAAGTTGAGAATTTAATTATACTAAAGCCAATAAGAATTATTAAAGCCAGTACGAATCTTGTGAAAGCCGATTCTGCTTTTCATTCTTCTGTGTTCTACTTCAGGTTTCACAAAAGGTGTACCAGCAATATATTGGAATCGATTACGTCAGTCATATAGTCTGTAGTTGCTAAATTAAATGACTTTGTACAGAAGAAATATGAATCGATTTTTATTGATTTGTGACGAGTGATGAAGAATAGTGTTGGTAAATTGAGAAGTTGAGCCGGGCACATTATTTCAATCATATGTTATAGTTTTTTCACTTTACTTAATCCATTAATGTCACTGAAAAGAAAATATGTAACCCTTTTCCCCTAGATTACAGAATCTTTATGTCTACACGGTAAGAACCCATCAATAATAAAGGAATGCAGAGCACTGAATAGTCTAAGTGACATTCCAATGAACTAAATCTATAACTTAATGTAGATCCCCCAGCGAGACTCTTTCGCCTCGCATACGCAGCCACTGCAAATTCGGAAGACATCCACGTAGTTTACTACCATTTCGATTCCTCATTTAATTTACGAATATTTATGTATTAATGGATACTTCTGTTCACAAAATATCAAGTAATTTTACTCTATGTTACTAAAAACATGTGTAATTATCCATTCGTTATGAAGGTAACCAGTTGGCAGAATCGTTAGCACGCTAGGCAAACTGCTTAGCAGTATTTCTTCTAGCTCTTGTTCTGAATTCAAATACCGTCGAATTAAATTCGTCTTTCATTGTTACAGGATTGATAAAATAAAGAAGCAGCTTAGCACTGAAGTGAATGTAAACAACCTCCTCTCCTCTCAAAACTGCTGGCCTTTTGCCAAAATTTAAAAGAATTATTATTATTATTATTATTATTATCATTATTATTATTATTATTGTCATTATTTTTATTTTGTTGCTATGTAGGTGTCGACCTGGCAGAAGCGATAGCACATGAGACAAAACGCAAAGCAGTGTTTCTTCCAGTTCTTTATATCCTGAGTTCAAATACCGCCTAGGTCTACATTGTCTTTCATTCTTTCGAGATCGATCAAATAAGTTCCATTCGAGCACTGGTACCGATTAATGGAGAATAGCGCCCTCCCCCAAAGTTCCAGTCCATGTGCCTGTAATAGAAAGAATTATTAGTTATAGTTTTCTTGTTTGTGTGAGTGTGTGTGTTTAAATTTTGTTTTTCCTATAGAATTCACTTTAACTTATTTCTCGTCTCTTTCAAATGAACCTCTCTAGAATATTTCGCAAGAAATGGGAAAGTGAGAAGCATTTCGAGTTAAAATTAAGTACGTTGTTCACAAGCATCCCTGAAGAATCTACTTAACTCCTACCTTAGAATTATCAAATTAAATCTAGAAAATTCTATAAAGAACCAATAAGCAAAAGGTAAAAAAGAATGAACCAAATTCCAATTTCCTCCACGCTCATACACAGACACGAACAAGCAAAGAAGCAAAAATACATACATACATACTACATACATACATACATACATACATACATACATACATACATACATACATACATACATACATACATACATACATACATACATACATACATATTTTTCATACTTACACATGAATGCGCAATAATAACACCAAAAGGTTTTACGAGCTACAATTAAGTTTATTATTTAGTTTCTCTGCGACACTCGAAATTATTTAGTTCCAAGAGACATTTCATTTCCCAAATATGAGTTTTATCTATTTTCAAGAATCGTATCAAAGACAAACCAGCCAATCTAGATGCAATCGTGATTTCTGATTGAATTTACCATTGTTAGAATTTTTATTTATTTATTTATTTATTCTAGTTCAGACTTCGCATTAACCTCTGTTCAGAAATGCTGACAATTTATTGTATGAGCAAAATAGTTGAAAACTGACAGGGTGGAGGGGAGGGAGGCATCAACTCTACCGACACCGGAAGCCAATTGTCTCATTTCAGTATTTATGTATTTATTTGCTTATTTATTTTTCCTTGTCTTCCATGAGACAATTTATATAATATCAACACATGCAGCTGGGCAAAATATTGCAGCAGCAGCAACAGCAGAGACAGCAGAAACAACAGCAGCAGCAGCAGCCGTTCAAGAATTTGGACCTGGAGATCTACATTTCCAGCTACTTCGAGGGCCACCTCCCAGTGTGTCGGGTGTCAACGAAGAGCCCTCGACTACAACAAGACGACCAAAGTTTTTTTTTCCAAGGTCTGGGGTCTCCCGCCCCTAAGCCCTAGACCATCACCTAATCACCCTTACCCGTCCTGTTGCTTAACAACAACAACAACAGCAGCAGCAACATCAGTGGCAACCTTAGGAGTTGCAATATCAGCACCATCAGCAGTAGTAAAAGCAGTAGAAATAGCAGCTGTAGCGGCAACAGCAACATCATTTCTTTAAAATATCTTTTAAAATAATGAAGAATTCAGAAAATAAATAAGTCCTTATCAAGCTGATATTTGGAACAGGAATTAATATGACATTATAATGGAATGTTTTAATTTAGATCACGTTAAAAATGGGGAGTTTGTACCATAGAATTACGAGCGGTTTCAGGCAGGTTGGTATCAAAAGGGTTAAAATGATTTATTTTTACATCTTCTCGAAACGTCAACATTTTCATGATCTAAATCATTTATACTTTATGGCATCCGAAAACAAAAGTTTAACTATTGATAATAATTCATAGTAATAAACATATCGTAGATTTTTTTTAATCTATCATTAATATTTAGTACAACTGAAGCTCAATGAACAGTCGGTATATTTACATGAAGCAGCCAGCTGAAAATTATTTCAGCTTCTTTCACCACGTGGTGAAAATAAACTAATTATCTTATCAATGTCTACTGCAAAATACATTAATCAGTTCTAAAGCTGTAAATTCTTTTACCCGACTAAAACTATTAAATATTTCAACAGTTTGTTTACGAATGTTTCACAATGTGACAATGTTTTGTAAAAGTAATACTTAAGTTATAATGTAGGCTATTGGAAAATATTTTTGGACAAATAAGTTTCAATAGGAAGTAAACATAAATCGTGAATTGATAGAGTGACAGTTCACCGTCAACAGCTCTTTATCCAGTAGCTATATCATTTTGTGCCACTATATAGACAGCTAGTTTCGGAGACAGAGTGTCAGTTCATCGTCAACAGTTCATAGCATATATTGATAGCGTGTTGTGTTACTGTCCTAATATCTACGGTTTTCATGTAGTCTTACAGCTTACTGTCATACGTTGTAGAGGACGGATTATATATTAATAATGAAGTATTTCATTTAATTCATAATACTGTGTTCATCGCAGGGAACAAGATACGAACAGTTGTTCCTTCAAGTAACAATATGATACTATATTGATTCGGCCAACGTCAACTTTCTGCATAAAACTTCATTAATGAAAAAAAAAAAAGAATTTCTTAGTAGCCCAACCGGCATCGAGATAAACATGCTGCTATGGTTATATTGCATTTAACCACTTTAAATAGTATCAAGCGCATCAAGTGAGCTTGATACATTGAGCATCTCCTATATACGTGGTTAAATTTATCTCCCTTATTAAGACATAATTTCTCTGATTTAAAGTATAATGTTATAATATCTATGGCTTTTTCACATGCTTCAGCAAAATTACATCAATAAGAATTCGAAATTGTGTCGCAGATTCGACATGGTGAGAATCTTAGTTTACTCGAACCAATGAAAGTATCTTATATACTTGCTCAACCTGCTACAATTAACAATCAAACCTAAACTCTCTTAAGATGGCTGATTATATCGACGTAAGTAGTTTTGAATATTTTTTTCTTACAAAAGAAAACTAGATTCTCCTGTCTTTTATCTTGAATCGCGGTTAGATTATATAAGTTCGACACCGAAACAATAAAGTCACCTTCTCGAGTCATGCCGACTCATAAGGGCCGGTTTCCTGGTTTCCCTGCCGTATAAATTCCCCACATGGACGGACGCCGGTCCGTCGCAGAATTACTCATTTTTGCCTGCTGAGTGAACTGGAGCGACATGAAATGAAGTGTTTTGCTCAAAAAACATAACGAGCTGCGCGGTATAGGACTCGTGGGTCCAACACTCTAACTACTAAGCCATGCGGCTCTAAACTGAAAAAATATACACATTTCAAAGGCATGATACTGTGGCTTTTGTCCGAGAGAAAATCTCTTCATAGATATGTATTAAATACGCAAGATATATAGAAGCAAGATATCCATCGTGCCAGCAGCGACCCAAGAAAACGTCAAACATATTTCGACTTCTTAAAACCTATCAATTACGTATACTCGCTAATTACATGCCAAGGGAAATATGTTTTCTCCGATATTTAGGGAATAGAATATAAAACATTTACTGACATTGCAGATAGCCAACAAGCACTGGATTGGCTCAGGGAAACACAGAGCTCAAGGAAACCCAAACGCATTTGATGCTCTTGTGGACCATTGCTGGAACGATATTCATCTCGCAGCAATATGTATAGTGTCTTCAACAGCATTTCTAAGAAGAGATTTTCTCTCAAACAAATACCTCAGTGTCATGCCTGTCAAAAGTATGTATACGTTAAGTATGATACATAGATGACTATTTTAATTCAATGTTGTTTCAATTACATGCATCGACTAAAATATGTGTTCTAAATCAAACTCCATATATGGACAACATTATAAAGCTATAATTTGATCTAAAGAGTGATATGGTTTCTATAATATAATACATATAATCAAACAACACTATTTACGGAAATCACCTAAAAAATCAACAGTATATCGGAAAGAATAGCTATAGTAATGACAGCAACGACGATAAAGATCTTCTCAAGTCAACAACGCTGCATAGAATACATGATACATGAGAATGTCTAGTAGGATTTATGACCTCATACATCAGGTACATATATCAAAATTGATGCTAGAAAAATATTTGGGAACGATTACCCAACAGAAATTCCAAAATTCTATATCTATCTATCTATCTATCTATCTATCTATCTATCTATCTATCTATCTATATAATGCGTATATGTATATAATGCGTATATGTATATAATATTGTGATTATGTTTCGCTATATATGGATACAATAATCACATGTATTAGTTCTATTTCACTTTTAATATGTTATTATTCTATGATTAAATCAACTCGGTCCATCAGTCCCTTCGTCTCAATTTGTTACCTTCCCAGTGACACGCCCTCTCTACTTCTCGTCTGTTGGCCTGGAATTGTTGTAATTTGAAACTCACGCATCATGAGAAAAGGACTTTTTTCTCCATTTTCCATTTTTTTCTTGTATTCTCGTTTCATGCTATAAAAATTAATGTTAGAAAAAACATTTTTTACCAAAACATTTATTCTACACTTTTGTCCATTACTTCGGACCCTCTTCTTTTTCCATGAAATATGGGACTTCGAAGGACAGCTACTTCAAAATCTTGTCGAAATAAACATATCAGTTGACTAACTGGTTCAAAGTTCTGCTTAAATGCACCCCACTAATCGTAAGTACAGAAGAATAACAACCGTCACGCTCTGACCGACATTGCCATGCAGAAACAGACTGACCCGTGGAGGCGATACATGTCTAAACTCTTATATGTTTATTGGTTCTCAAAGAAGTGAAAGTATGCTGTACCAAACCGCATGTATTTCGAAAAACAGTCACAAAAGAAGAAACAGAGAATGAACAGTATGCAGAGTAGCCCACCTTCACCAAAATTTTTTACCTCTTCCGTTCTTCAGCTACCAAAAACGCAAGAAGGATATCCAGAAATCCAAAACTAATCTGCTCGGAAGATTTGATCGGTTTTGAGTTTGGAGATTTCCCTCAAATATCTTCTGTTCGTTGCTGGTTGTACAATTGACATTTTTATAGCAATAAATCTGTTAGGCCAGAGCTGATTTGGGGTTATATAAATATAGTAACGTTACGAAACCTCCTGACAAGTTAAACTCGCTTTTTATTGAGTAAACTAGCTATTACAGACAGTTTTTTTAGGCGACCTGGTTCTCGAGTGATGCACAAACAAACACACACGTTTTATATATATATATATATATATCTTGTGTCTATGTGCATATGTGTTTGTGTGTTTGTATGTAAGTGTATATGTATGTATGTACGTACGAAGAGAAAGAGACGGACAAACAGAAAGAAAGAAAGGGATTATTTACGTTGGCTGTCACAAACAATGGTGTTTTAAGTGCTTTTCATATATGACCAGAAGCCATAATAATTTAAACATTTTAAAAGAACTGATCGCAACACTATTTGGTGAGGGAGCCATCACAGTAGAAAGCGATGGAGGAAAGGAGAGAAAGTGGATGATTAAAGGGCTTACATTTGCTTCTTTTCTTTCTTTGTTTCGTTGTTTAAAATGCTATAACACTATGCAATGTCGATCAAACTAAGACACATTCTGAAGAGCTTTCACCGCCATTACAAACAAAACTTGAAAAGAACAACTGACATCTGATGCGAGCTTTGTTTTAAGGTCATTTGGAAATGTTTTCGGACTTTCAATGGCTTTGTTTTCAAAACGAGGTTACTTTAGTACGAACAGGAAACATTAAATGACGTTGAAAAACATTAAGAGACATCGCGCAGTAATTGTAGTTAAGTCTGATGAAAGAAATATATAAATATATGTGTGTATATAGATACTGTATTCGATGTATGCCTGAGTGTGCGTGTTTGTGTGCGTGTGTGAGGTGTGTGTATGCACATATACACATACATACATATATACATGTGTATATGTGTTAGTATAGACAAACATATTTATATATGTGTGAGTGTGTGTGTGTGTGTATGTGTGTGAGCATGCATATATGTATGTATGTATGTATGTATGTATGTATGTATACACATAGCTAGTATGCAAGTGTTTATGTGTCTATACGCTTTCCGGCGGAGAGGCAAATATAATGTACACACACACACACGCACACACACACACACACATATATATATATATACGCGCACACATACATATATGCATATATATATATAGAGAGAGGTGGGGAGAGAGATAGACAAATAGAGGCACAAATTGACAGAGACAAAGACAGGCAGAGAACTGCGTGCGTGTGTATGTGTGTGTATGTATGTGCATGTGTGCGTATAGGCGTGTGCGCGCTTACGTGCTCACGTGCGCTCGTGTATGCGTGTATGTGTGTATGTGTGTAAGTCTACGAATTTTAGTTAATCGTTACAAATAGTTTCAATACGGCTTGGGACACTCGAGTAAACAATAGAACGGTGTGTTATATGTTGTAAATTATGTTTTACTACAGAAACATAAAGGCTAATATATTTATGCAGATACAAAAGTTAACATTTTAGTGTTGCGAAAATGAGAAATAGGTTACGTTCAGTCGTTTCTCAAAGGTTTTAAACAATGCGACTGATGTGGCCGCGTCCAAAGAAAGAACGGGGTTTTTATGACTTGGTCAAAAGAAAACAGACAGCGAGTATGACCTTTCCGCAAAGCCCTTTTGACATGTGAGAGAAAGAAGTTTGAGGATAAACAACAGCTCATTGGTTGATCGAAGACCAGATCGGAAATTCTTACATCTTCCGATATAAATAATAATTTAACTATACCGATATTTTAATATATGTAAGAGTATGTTGTTTTGCTTTGGTGTCCGTTGTAAGCAAAAGCACATAGCAAGCGAACAACATAAAATAATTGGCACTGATTGGCACTGTGTATGAGTGCGCGTCAATCTGTATGTGTAATTCTGTTTGTATGTGTGTGTGAGTGTGTGTATGTATGTGTGCGTGTGTTTATACACATACACACACACCCATATGTATATGCATTTTCCTTTATGTGTGTGCGCGCGCGTGTGTGTGTGTGTGTGTACATACGTATGCTGTGTGTGTAGACAGATAGATAGATAGGTAGATAGATAGATAGATAGATAGATAGATAGATAGATAGATAGATGGATGGATGGATGGATGGATGGATGGATGGACGGACGGACGGACGGACGGACGGACGGACGGACGGACAGACAGACAGACAGACAGACAGACAGACAGACAGACAGACAGATTTGTGTACAGGAGGAAGAAAATTGGCGCAGGAATACATGCAAATTACCACACCATGATATCGCGTGACCGGAGTATGGTACTCTATGACTAAAAGACGTGAAATATAAAAAAAAAACATACACACCATAGAATCGTGATTTTCAAAGAAAGTTGACATGACAGTCATATGTTTTTATTTCTTATACTCATAAGAAATGTTCTTTCACAACTTTTTACAACTGTAATTCTATTACTTGTTTTTGAGATTTTTTTTTCCAGATATCTCGTTTAAATCATTATATACATTTGATAAGAGTGAGAAAATATTTATGGGAAATAATTTTAATTATTCCTGTATGAGTGTAGATGGTTGTTTTTTTATATGATGCATTTGCTAGAATTATTTTGAAGAAATAAAATCCAGTTTTTTTCTTCTGTTTGTTCTTTTTTAATTTCATAGATTTTTTCCTTTCTTTCTTTCTTCATTGATTTCTTTCATGTAAGTGCTTCATACTACCAAGTCTAATCTACCCTTTGTATGGGTCCACCATTTCCAAGATGTAGAGCATTTGTTTCACCGTACTTCAAAGCACATGAAACCCGTTGTATGAAATGGCTGTTCACTGCAGTCATCGACACTCCCTTTCTTTGCCATGTTATAGTTAACTTCCAAACGAAGACTAATGCTCCAGGGTGATCACTCCTATAGAAATCATCACAAATGGGCCAAAGTCAAACAAATTCTCAGTTAATATCTTTTTTGTCCTTCTCCGCCTTCACATGATTGATATCCGTCCTTCAGAGATCTTAACAGCTATCGCATACTTTCTTCCTGACGTATATCAATCTGTTCACAGTCGACTTTAAAGGAATGTAAACTCAATCGCTTCTGTTTATATCACCATTAGTATTTATTGTAGAATGAAAAGGGCGGAGGAAAAAGATGCAGGAGGAGAAGAAGAAGAAGAAGAAGAAGAAGAGGATTAAGTGAGACGCGGAAGAGAATGGGGGAACGACGGCAAGGATGATGATGAATAGAAGGAGAAAGAGAAGCAAAATGAACAGAAGGAGGACGAGGAGGATAAAGTGAAGAAGTGAGAAGAAGAGGGACGACGAAGACGTGGTAGACGAGAAGAGGAGAGGAAGGAGGAAGAGTGGAGGAGGACGGGAGAAGGAGGAGGAGCGGAGATGGAAGGTCCACACAAGAAAGGCAGGATGGTGAACGAGAAAGGAAAGATTCTAGATTGTGACATATGACTCGGTCAAGTTTCCCAGAAAGCCCACGTCTATGTTGCTAAACCATTATCACCATCGTTTCTTGAGGGACACATCAAGCTACAGTGGATATTCTTAATGTAAAGATGTATTGAAATAATTAATTAACCTGAAAGAGAAATTGGTGGGATAGGAATTGAAAAGTGTTTTTAAGCTTTAGTAAATTGGAAAGACGAACCACAAAATTGGATTTTAGAAACAGGAGCAGGTAACATCGTCTACTACGTTACACGGTCAAGACATACACGCTCCTGGATACACTCGTACACATATATACACGCTCACTCACATACACATATACATATACATATACTGATAGATAGATAGATAGATAGATAGATAGATAGATAGATAGATAGATAGATAGATAGATAGATAGATAGATAGATAAGGGTAGTGCACGTGTGGAATCGTTAGAGCCTCAGTAAAAGTGATTTCCAGTAAGTGTGGCAATTCTTTGAACTGTAAATCCAAATCGCGGTGAGGCCAACTTTAGTTTTTATCTTTACAAGGTCGATAAAATGAAGTTACAATTCAAATCCTGGTTGATGTTGTGTGCATACCCCCAGACGATGAAGTAGTCTAGCCCAATACGTTGATATAGAGGGAGAAGTCTAGACGTAGAGAGTTGAGTAGAGGTCATCCGAAAGTGCGACATAACAGTTGATTTTATGATCATAAGGGAATGGGTTCGGTTTATAAACCACGAAGTGTAGTGCATTGTATCTTCGAAAAAGACACTTCATTCTCACGCTGTTCCAGTCTGA
>NC_043005.1:39746020-39768520 GCF_006345805.1 Octopus sinensis
ATCCATTTCGGAGCTATTCAATTAGACGTACAGATTATTTAGCTAATTTTTTTTAAAATAAACACTTTCAAACTTCTGGTACGGGTAGAATGTGTCACATAGAACAGGGTTTACTCTTAAAGTTTTTGACAAAATTATGTATTTTAGAAGTCATTTCGTCAGAGTGTTACAGAGGGACAATGGACAAATACGTGTTTGATAAGAGCCAATACACGAATCTCTCAACTTTTGAGTTACTCTCTAACTTCTGCCGATGATATATAAATATATTCCATATATGTGTAAAAATTTTCATCACGCAATCAAACCAATGAAAGAGCCTCTACTTGGTCGCTCGACACGCTAAAAATAGCAGCCAAGGTATCCCCCTACCTAAATCACACGCCCATTGTATGTAATGTCCTAGATTATCCCTAAAAAGACGGAATGTCTTTGATAATAGGTTTGCAGTTTCAGGGTTGATTTGAGGCTAAATAACAACATTATGGTAAATCTCTATATTAACACACGCACGATTTTCACTGAGAAAAAACAACAACAAAGTTGATTTTTTGCGTGGAATTAAGTACCCTGACATCCTAATATGCTATAAATCCTTTATTTTGGTTCGAAACAAAAGAGGTGGAGGGGTCCACCCCAATCCCGGAATCATTGGAATTTTTTGCTTTGAATTAATTCCTGTGACCTCCTAATATTGAAAAATTAGGTTACTTAAGGTGAGCCTAGTAACTGATGGTTTTGGGGTCTTGTTGCTTGTAACTTTTGGTGAGCCATGAAGAAACCAACAACTTGATAAAAATCCTTGCCATTAATTTGGTGTGGATGGGTAATATCAAATAATTTAATCACAACATATATTTAAATTAAACATGGAAAAAAAAACATTGAAATATTATCATCACTTATATGAAAAATTGAAATATCATTTTTCAGTATTTTATAAGGTAAAATCATAAATTATCAAGTGACACATTATTAAATATCTTATAACAGCAATGCCTGGAAAAATCATGGATTACATGGAAAAATACGAGCATGGAAAGTAATATTCTTAAGATTATAAAGCTGGAAAAGTACAGGACACGTTATTACACCTGTAAATGTATAGGACAATATATTATTTCTAATAAAGTAAAGAATAAAAACATTTTACTAAAAATATTGCAGCTAAAATTAAAATTTGAATATTAAAAATTATTTTATTATAGTTTACAAATAACACTATACTTATTTAAGTAGACTTTGGCTAATTTACTATCTTAAATACAGAAAAAAGTGAGTAATTAGACAAACTTACAAATTAGCTGAACAGTTTTGTACAAGATGAGAACTGTGAAGCGTGATAAATGAAAACAGCTGGCATTCTTTGCTGCAATATTTTAAATAAAAGTTTCTTATTCTTTACTTTACTAGAAATAATAGCTTGTCCTATACTTTTACAGGTGCAATAACTTGTCCTGTACTTGTCCAGTTATATAAACTTAAGACTATTAATTCTCATGCTCGCATTTTTCCATGTAATTATATATATGTACCACTACACCACTACATACACCACCTGTCTTCCTATTTTTTTTGTGAATTCTCCCTATATATATTATATATATATATATATATAATATATATATATATATATATATATATATATATAGATAGATAGATAGATAGATAGATAGAGAGAGAGAGAGAGAAAGAGAGAGAGACCCACAAATATACGAGTTCTGATCAATATGTAGCCGGACTGTTGCTAAAGTAACGAACCAAAAGCACGCAGAATAAAGCTGCTAGGCACAGGTTGAGCTTGAACTCTGCTGTGCATGTTCTAGCTTCGCTGTTTATAGCAGTACTTGGAAGGATAGCGTGTAGCGTGTGATCGCCGCATTGACTATGACAGAGAGAGTTGAGCAGAGAATTTGCATCAAAATTTGTCAAAAGCTTGGCGATATCTGCCCATAGGCCTACGCAACGTTTTCAAAAAGTTTTCATCGTTCTCGACACAATGAAGGAGATCTTGTGCTACTGAAACCTGAGTGTCTTTTTAGAGTCAGCTGAAAGCAGTTTAGGCACAAACTTGGCAGACACGCATCTCATACTCAAATCTTCAGTGATAATGGACTGAATTGAACCGTAACTAATCTGTACATCCTCTGATAACTCACGGATGCTGATTCGACGATCTCCTCTCACAGCTGCACGGACGTCTGCGATGTTTTTCTCAGTTTTGCTGGTTGCGGGTCTTCCAGAACGTTCGCAAAATCGACATCTTTTCGGTGACCTTGGGCACATCTGAACCATTTGTACACCTGTGTGCGACTCATACACTCTTATCCACACACTTTCTACAACTTTGCGTAGGCCTCTGAACAGGTGTCACAATGACAACTTTCACTGTCATGGTCAATGCGACGATCACACACTACGCACATCCCTTCCAAGCACTGCTATAAACAGCAGAAGTGAGCTAGAACGATAAAATTTAGTGCGCATGCACAGCAGAGTTCAAGGTCAGTCTTTGCCAAGTGGCTTCACACTGCGTGATTTAGCTTCGTTACTATGTCAACAGTGCAGACACTTATTAATCGGAACTCGTATATGCATGTATGTATCTTTATATGTGTATATGTTTGTATGTATATATGTATATATGTTTGAATGTATGTATAAACATATGTGTAAGTATGTGTGTCTGCATGCGTTTATAATATAATCTTTAGGTGTATGTATGTTTGTATATATGCCTACATGCATGTATAAATGTTTGTATGCATGTGTGTATGTATGTTTGCATGTATCTATGATTGTATGTATGCTTGTATGTATAAATATGAATATATATGTATGCTTGTATGTATAAGTATGAATATATATGTATCCTGTATAGTGTTCCGCGATCTGACTAGTCATTTACTTATTATTTCTGTAGCCTATTGTGTCCAATTCACTATTGCTCTCTTTTTGCCGAACCGCTAAATTACAGGGACATAAACGAACCAACAGCAGCTGTCAGGCTGTGGTGGGTGCTAAGCACAAAGACACACAGACACACGTGTGTGTAATATGTATATATTATATATAGACGATGGGCTTTTTTGTCAATCAAATCCACTCATGAGGCTTTGGTTAGCTCGGAAATATACTAGAAGACACTCGCTGAATTTTTCACGCAGTGGAACTAAATCCAGAACCATGTGATTAGGAAGCAAACGTCTTACCACAGAGCCACGCCTGCGTCTCTGTGTTACCACAAGGTCACGAGAGAGCACACTTTGTCCGTAGCCAATGAAATGATCGTATTTTTATTACAAGTAAATATTTAGATGAGTTTGAAATGAATTTTAAATGACGTTCCGATTTCAAATCCTAACAAAATTGAACTCTGTTAGGATTTTAAATCGGAACGTTTAGTTGAGAAACTAAATACTGTTAGACAATCCAGCCGTATTTTTACCACCCTATCGATTCACCATTCACTCTAGCCCCTTGATATGCATTTGGTAAAAACACGAAATCAAAAATATTATTAAGAAAGCTACATATCATAGATTAAATATACCGTTGGAAATTTATTTATTGAGCCATTTAATTAGTTTATTCAATTTACTATTAATTTAAAGTTCCTTTTTACTTGTTTCTTTAAATGAATATTAAAACACGATATTAAATTTTATCCTATAAAATAAGATAAGATTTAGTGATAATTATATTTTATAACAAGTTTAAAATCTAATTGTAAATACTTAGATCTGAGGTACAGTGTATTTTTTGAAAGATTGAGCTGCCAAATTAAATTAAAGTTTAGATTTTTTAACTTAAAATAAGTACTCGTTGCTGAGCAACTTAATGGCGGTATAATTATACTCTAAACTTCCCGAATGTAAAATAATTACTTAAGAACAAAACAAAAACGTGTCTGTTATAATTCCAAACATGTCTAGATAAGCAAATGATAGTTTATTTCGATGCTCACTGAAAATGTTCTCTTTTTACTTCTATTGAAGTTTTGTCCTGTGGTTTCTCACGTTTTTATTTATTTTATTTATATATTTATTTTTTGTTTGAAAAGGTGAATGTACGATAGTTAAAATGAGAGACATCGATATCAGTATTGTTGGCCACGCAATTAAACGTTTCTATCATCTCGTTTCTACCATTCTCTCTGTCACTGTCACTGTTTTCTGCTAGCATTTTCACTTGAATTACCGAAATTAAGTCTAGTCAATAGCATTGTAAGAGTGAAAAGCACAGACTCTAAAAAGAGAGAGAGAGAGTGGCAATAAGCGACAGAGAGTTTTCGAAATGATGCGCAACTGGCGAGTGCTATAGATCAGCTTGTCGGTCTGTTGAACGAAAAGTTCAGTACGGTTGTAGATAAGGGCAGAATGAATATTGGTGGCGGTGGTCAGACGGCGAAAACTGCAATATTTTGGTTACGTTATCGAAGCCTAGACGTTTTGTGTCTACATTGTCGTAAGCTGGAAGCACGGACGCTGGAAGCACGGACGCTGGAAGCACGGAAAACGGGATCGCAGGTGACATAGATGAAATAAGTGAGCTTAGTAGAGTGCACGGCTGCATCGCCAGGCCGCAGAATTTGGCAAAATGTGGTGGTTGTGTATGACGTAGCCGACCTTTAGCCATGAGGGTATTGATATTGATTTCAAATTTTGTATATCTAGGACTGCGTGTCTCAGTGCAGCCGTCCTTATTTTAAGGCGGTAGCGAGTGATTGGAAGAAGAGTGAACTATTTCTAGCAGGATGGACAGCCACTTAGAGGTTTACACGTAGGCTCGATACTTGTCCATTTAAAAATGGAGGGTCTGTAAAGATCGTCTCGAGCTTGTTTAGGATTCAGTTCCATTTCTTTGAAAAGTGAACTGAAAGACTAAATGGTTGTATCACAATGTTTTAAAGAATGTCTATACTAAAATGGCCGCATGTAAAAGGGCTGGCCTCTTTTGGACGGGCGATAGGTTACAATCATTGGCTTTGTGCATAAATCCAAACGAAGCAATATTCCCACGCTTCCTATTTTCATATGACCAAGGAAAAACCATTCCAGGAATTATCCTGGAGTGTTTTTATATTAATTGTACGAAAGGCGGTGACCTGGCACAATCATTAGCACACCGGACAAAATACCTTGGGCATTTTCGTCGAGCTTTACGCCCTGAGTTCAAATTCCACCGAGGTTGACCTTGCCTTTCCTTTTTATGGAGTCGATAAAAGGAGTACCAGTCAAGTATTGCGGTCAATGTATTCAACTGGCCTCACTCGCCGAGTTTCAGATCTTGTGCCTATTGTAAAAAGTGTATTAATTGTACGACTCAATATAAATCAGTATTCAGACTGCTTGCATATTCAAGGAGGTAAACCAAAATATTTCACCAATAAACAAAATGTAAGTGATGAATAAATGGTACTAGTACGATTCATTGTATTTGTATATATGCGCATAATATATGGTACATCTGTATTTTGTACGTGTGAGTATGCGCGAGACTGTATTTATGTCAATCATTTATGAACAATAATCATTGATGTAGGTTTCTTATGGGCCAATCATTAGATTGCAGATTTTTCTGGAGTGTGAATGACAACAAATATCTATGCTATCAGCTTTTGAATGCGTGTATCTCGTCGGCCGCAATGACCGTAGAAGTTCGCTCTAAATTCTGATAATCGAATGTAGCAAGCTCATGTTCAAAGTAAGGGTCTTACCATGAAGTTTTAAAAGGTAGTAAACAATCATTAATACACAAGATGACGTCATTCATCGTGCCATGGTAGAACTACTCTCATTTTTGGACAAGCAGTATCTTTGCTACAGCAATCTACATCCTGTTTGTGGAAGCGGTTAACAACTTGTATTTATTGAAGCATCATCTCCACCAACGGCATTAACACTAAATGCCTTCGTTTCGACTGCTGTTATGTCAGGTTGTCATTCATTATGATTCCATGCCGCTTTATTTCTTATTTATCACTTTTCGTTGGCCAATTCGATGCCTGTTTCTGTTTGCCGATTTTGCAATTATGTTCCGTATTCTAAATCTTGATAACCAATTTTAGCAAAGCATGATGTTAATTACAAAATTAACGGGCTATGAGAGATTAGTCAGGAAAATCGAGAAAAAATGATAAAAGAAGAATCAAAACTAATAACAAACAGATATAATAGCAAAGTCGAACAATTACGACAAAATGACCATATATATATATATATATATATATATATATATATATAATATATTATATATATATATATATATATATATATATGGAATGGAAGCACTCCGTCGGTTACGACGACGAGGGTTCCGGTTGATCTGATCAACGGAACAGCCTGCTCGTGAAATTAACGTGTAAGTGGCTGAGCACTCCACAGACACGTGTACCCTTAACGTAGTTCTCGGGGATAATATATATATATATATATATGTGTGTGTGTGTGTATAGCCACTGGACCATTGCCGGAGGATCGCGGTTTCGATTCCCAGACCAGGCCTTGTGAGTGTTTATTGAGCGAAGATGATTAAAAAATACGAATTTTTGTACAGTGAGTATTTATATTTCAGCTTTCTTAAAACAGACAATATTTTAATTATTAAAAAGTAGTTTTAAGTGAATATGATTTAAAAAATACGAGTTGTTTGTGTAGAAAAATATTTATTTGTAGCTTTAATATTTTTATTTTTTTTTATTATTTTCAAATACCATTAAAAATATTTGGTGGGGCACATTTAAAACATATTTTTTAAGTGAAAACGACTTACAAATTGCAAATGTTTTGTACAGTGAGTATTTATATTTCAGCATTTTTTTTAACAGACAATATTTTAATTATTCAAAAGTACTTTTAAGTGAATATGATTTGAAAAATATGAGGTTTTTTCAGTAAATATTAATATTAATATATAGCTTTCTTTTAAACAGGCAATATTTTCAAGCTTTCTTTTAAACAGGCAATATTTTCAAGCTTTCTTTTAAACAGGCAATATTTTCAAGCTTTCTTTCAACAGACAATATTTTAATCTTTTTAATTATTTTCAAGTAATACCATTATTTTTTTTATATATCTAAGACATTTTTAAGTAAAAATGACTTAAAAATTAAAAACTGTTGGTACAGTAAGTATTTATATTTGAGATTTCTTTAAACAGTCACTGTTTTAATTATTAAAAAGTATTTTTAAGTGAATATGATTTGAAAAATACGAGTTGTTTGTAGAGTAAATATTTATATATAGATTTCTTTAAACAGATAATATTTTCATTATTTACAATTATTTTTCATTGATGATTTTTAAAAAAATTATTTCTTGAGGTAATAAAATTTTTTCTAATGTGAATACGATTTCACATTCTTTCCACATTAAGGAAAACAGGAAACAACTGGTTATTAGTTAGTAGGAAGAGAGCGCGGCTAAGGCGAGCCAAAGAAGGTCAGCAAGATAGTGGTCAATGGCAACAAGATTGGGACAGGCATGCGAATAGAAGGATCGATAAGACTTATAAAGCAAGGGCTGAGCGTCTAGCGGAACAGAGGGAAAGAGACAGAAGCAGGAGAGATCATGAATCGGATGCTCGGACAGCTTAGTGTCTGGCGGAACAGAGGGAAAGAAACACAAGCAAGAAAAATAATGAATTGGATGCTCGGAGTGTAGAACAGATGGAAAAAGGCAGAAGCAGGAGAGATCATGAATCGCATGCTCAGAAGGAGAGAGACAGAAGCATGGGAGATTATGAATCCGATGCTCAGAGAGCTGAACGTTTTTGCCAACACATCATTAGGAATAGGGCAAGGACAATTCAACGACGTGACCTCTCTGCTGATATTGGACAGATGAATAAGAGCTGTGTCTTTTATCATGCAATGCGTCTTCATGGTGAAACTGCTAACTTTTGTTGTATGAATGGAAAAGTCAGGCTGAGGAATCTGCACCCTTTACCCCAGGAGCTTCACAATTCATTTAGTAATGATCAACCTAGGGCAAACGAGTTCAGGAAGAACCTCAGACGATATAAATGCATGTTCTAAATTACATATTTTGGGACAGAAGTTCGTTCCTCAAGGAGTGGATAGAATCCTATCGTTATTCACGGTCATCATTACATCGGTCTCTTAACTCCTAATCCCAACGAACAATACAATTTCTTCAAATTTGCTTCCTGGATCCTCAGGATAGTGTTGATTTCAGGATGAGGATACTCCATAACGATGGCAGTCAGCGCGACATAGTGGAATTATTGGAAATTATACTCAGATAATATAACCCTCACGTTTCGAATGGCTATAGAACAAATTTATAATATTCCCGAAGCTTCAATTATTATTGATCCTGATTGGAAACCAGCTATAGCTGCGAAGAGCAGAGAGAAAGAAAAGGGCTGTGGAAAGCATAAAAACAAATCCCAAAGCTTTCTATAAATTCGCAAAGGAAACAGCAACAATACAATGTAAAAGAGGACCATTGTTCCAAGGGAATGACTCACTTATCCTTCTTGGCACAATTCCTGTCTATACTTGATCCATGGGTTCAGTTTGGTAAACGATGTACAAATAAGATGGTAGAAGGTTTTTCGAAAGTGATACTGTGTTTTTCTTTCCTTTTATACAGACTGTCAATTTAGCCTGCACACCCTGGATGTAAACTTCTATTTCGAAGTGGGAGCGCTAAGCAATGATATGTTTAAATGTAATGTTATTACCACTTTAAATATGCTTGTGGCACGTCTGGACAAATAAACAAGCCACGACAAAACACAGTGAATTGCTTGCTTATTAGTCCAAACTCCATACAAGCATATCTGAACTTTGATATGATATTGCAGCTCTAAAATAGGAGGCACCAGCTTCAACATTGAGGAAACAGATGTAACAGCGGCCATAGATGAAATGAGCTCATGCTATGCCACTGGTCCTGATGGCTTCCCAGCTATTCTCCTAAAGTCATGTAAGCAGGCTTTAGTGAAACCACTTCAGATACTTTCCCAAAGTTTCTTTGTAAGAGGTATACTTCCTAAAAAGCTGAAATAAGGCATTATATGCCCTATCCACATGAGAGGTCTATTTATCGTGCTCCTCAAAAATACGGAAATCAACAATTCCAGTGCTTTATGGGCTAGATTTAAGAATTCGCTCTCTGAAGATTACCTTCAAATAGAAAAAAGGGCGACCAGAAACTCTAATCTTTTGATTAGCGAGAGATCAATGTCTCCTGTATTTTAAAGACAAACTTAACAACCTAGGAAAAACCCTTAGTGACTTTAACTTTCCAACGCCAAATATTGTCGCTAATCAGGATATTGGTAATTTGGAGTTATTGCATGAATTACAATACAGCAGAGAAGAGCAGCGACGATTTGTACAAGAGGAGCCAGTATTGGATAGTGAGCAAAAACATGTGTACGACTTCGTCTGCAACAGTTTAGAGAGGAACACATCTGCATTGATTTTCACTGACGTTCCAGGTGGAACAGCAAAGGCATTCCTGATTATTCCTTTCAAAACTCAAAGGAAACGGTGACCTGGCTATTGCCGTGGTGTAATCTAGCACTGCTGCAACACTGATGTCTGGTGGAATAACGGCTCATTCTAGGTTCAAAATACCGATAGCAGTGAAACAAAATGGTCTGTACAACATTGATAAAAACTCAACGATAGCAAACCTCTTCCAGCATACAAGGCTGATTGTTTGGGACGATTGTCCTAAGATTTGCAGGGATAGCTTCGAAGCTGTTGACTTCATTTTGCATGACATATGTGACAACAATGAGGCATTCGGTGGAATTTTGACAATTTACTGTGGTGATTTCCGTCAGCTTCTTCCGGTAGTGAAAAGGGCAAATGATGCAGACGTTGAAAAGGTATGCGTTGCAAAATCCTACTTGTGGCGAAGCTTCAAAATTTGCAGTTGAGCACAAACATACGATTGAGTGAGGGAGCAGGAGACTATTCACAGTTGGAGAAGATAAGATCTAAAAAAACTGAAAATGAGGAAATTATTTTTCCAAAAGAAATGGTTCTCCAAGCAACAACTTTGGGAAAATGCATTGACTTCATCTACTCCTCACTCGACAATCCAGCTGAAGTATTTTCGAACAATTGCATCTCAGTATCTTTCAATACAATGATGAGAAGCATTTATTCCACCTGTATCAGACGCTTTCCTGGGACCATAAAAGAGTACCGTTCCTATAATTCTGTGAGTGATGGTACCAATGCCGACTGAATTCCTTGATTCGGTTGAACTATCAGGACTGCTACCAAATAACCTGGAAATGAAGAAAGGATCGCCGATAATGCTAATGAGAAAATTGAATCCTCCAAACCTTTATGATGGAACGCGTATGATCGTGGAAGAACGGCACGACAATCTCATAGTAACGAGAAACAACACTGCCGCTTTCAGAGATACGATCGTTATAATACCGATAATAACAATTACTCTAACCGAAGGAGAATATATTCCTTTGCAGCGGAGCCAATTCCCAGTTCAATCCATTAGTGAAAAATGATTTTATATTTTCTTTGTGAAAATGCTTGTGAATAATACTGTGAAATGACAAGTTTCACGTAAATCACACCAACGGTTCCCAAGATATGCGTGGTTTTGGGGTACCTTTATAAATAGCCAAACCTGTGCATAATGGGAAAACATTTTGATGGTAAAGTGACATTGCAATGTGAATACATACCAAATAAAACAAGTTTCGCTTAAATCAGACCACGAGATACGCAGTTTCTTTTCAGGTACCTTTATAAATAGCAAAACCGGCTTATAATGGGGGAAATGCTTTGAAATTAAGGTACCATTGAAATATGAATACAAACAGAATTGCACAAGTTTTGTGTAAATCGGACCATGGATTCCCGAAATACGCATTTTTCTTCGGGTACCTTGAACTATTGGTGATCCAACGGTTCACAGGTAGTCTAGTCCAGTATATATATACTACTATCGAAAAGTTTAAGGTCACCTACAAAAGTTTGTCTCAAAATGGAATTTTTAGTTCAATGTCATCGATTTAAATAATTTGGGGGGAATAAAAATATGGAATAACATATTGCATAAAGTTTGGAATTTATTCGATATGGAATAACACTATCTATACATGATTTACTTGCAAATAATCATGTTTCTTGACGGCAAGCCTATTTGGGAATGTTGTCAAAATCATTTTAGCATCCACTTTTTGGCAACATTGCAATACATTTTTATTATTTAAACTCTTTATGTGCTGTCGGTTGAAATAACATCATTTAATGACAGCATTAAATGTGTTATTGTTTCTTTTAGATTTAGTTATTAAAAATAAGTAAAATTAGTGAAACTTCTAAAAGTTAAACTTAATTTGGTCAAAACCAACAATTTATCACTTGAAAAGAGACGAAGCATTGTCACATTACGTAGTGAAGGCAATAGTTTTCAAGATATAGTTAAGATAAAGTTCTCTACACTGCCATCTGCTTCCCCATTGTATGGTATAATGAAACAGGAAAACATAACAAGAGCTTAGTCAGGTAGTCCAAAAGTGACTTCTAAATCACAGGATAAGTTCATCAGAGTCACTAGTCTCCAAAACAGGCGCCTAACAGCAAATGAAATTGCTGCACAAATAAGTGAAGCTGGTGAAGCTAACATGTCTCCTAAAACCGTGAGGAATAGACTCAATGCTGCCGGTTTAAATGGTTGTTGTGTTGCCAGAAAATCACTGCTTCGACCTGTGAATAAAAGTAAGTGACCTATAGGGGCCAGAAAACATCACACCTGGAGCGTTGATCAATAGAAACAAGTCCTCTGGACTGATGAATCAAAGCTTGAAATCTTCGAATCCCAAAGTAGTTTATGTGAGGCGAAAAATTGGTGAACAGATGACTCCTGAGTGTATAGGTTCAACTGTAGGGCAGGGTGGGGGAAGTGATGATCTGGAGTTGTTTTGCAAGTAAAGGGTGTTGGGGATGTTCAGCGGGTAACAGGAATATTGAATCAAAACCTGTACCACTTTATCCTCCAGCGTCATGCCAGTCCATCTGGGACGAGGCTGATCGGTGATAATTTCGATGCAAGATAACAATCCCAAACATACTTCTAAGCTATGCAAAAACTATTTACAGAAGAAAATGGATGAAAAAAGTTGACTGTAATAGAATGGTCAGCCCCCGATTTCAATTCCATCGGAATTGTATGGGATGAATTGGGTCACAAAGTCAAAAAATGACAACCAAGTAGTGCAGAAACACTCAGGACACTATTTCAAAAGGAATGGCAAAATATTACCAACGAATATTTGTTTTCATTGCTCGAAAGAATGCCCAGAGTATGCTCCGCAGTGATCAAGGCCAAGAGCAAATATGCCCATGAGTCATTTAGGGTTTTCCACTGATTTTTCCGTTTTGTTTGGTTACTGAGTTAATTATGTCATCCAATGAATGCAATAATACATTAATAAAATATTTCACCAGAATTCCTTAGTTATTTCCATTTTGTAAATTTGTTTCAAAATAAGTTTAGGTGATCTTAAACTTTTGGATAGTAGTAGTAGTAGTAGTAGTTAGTAGTAGTAGTAGTAGTAGTAGTAGTAGTAGAAATAGTAGTAGTAGTAGTAGTAGTAGTAGTAGAAATAGTAGTAGTAGTAGTAGTAGAAATAGTAGTAGTAGTAGTAGTAGTAGTAGTAGTAGTAGTAGTAGTAGTAGTAGTAGTAGTAATAGTAGTAGTAGTAGTAGAAGTAGTAGTAGTATATGAGACCGATAGTATAAGCACAAGGCTTACGAAGAATAAGTTCTGGAGTCGATTTATTCGACTAAAAGCGGTGCTCCAGCATGGCCACAGTCAAATGACTGAAACAAGTAAAAGAGTAAAAGAGTATACACACACACACACACACATATATATGTATATATATTCATATACATACATATATATATACATACTACATAATATATATGTATATATATGCATATATGTGTGTGTGTATGGGTGTGTATTTATGTATGTATGTATGTATTATGATTTCGTTTAGGCATAGTGATATTAATAACCAGTTGATGGACTTCCATATAATTATACTTCAATAGAAAGTATCAGGTGAATAAAGAATGTAATATCAATTAATGAATTAATTCATACGGTAAGAGGCATGTGTGTGTGTGTGTGTGTGTGTGTGTGTGTGTGTGTGTGTGTGTGTGTGTGTGTGTGTGTGTGTGTGTGTGTGTGTGTGTGTGTGTGTGTATAGAAAGGAGATGCTATTATATTATTCTTGTAACTTTTCAAAACAATTGATACAGCTGGTAGAGTAACCATTATCTTTTTCCGTTCATAGACACGGACGTGAATACTTGAGATGGCAAAAATATAAAGATTTCAGAGATTTATTGTCTGAAGTGATTTGAAAAAAACTAAATTGCTCGTCAAATTGATAAATGATATTTTGACGAATGTAATTTTATATTAGCGACATATTTAGGAACTTTATTAGAAGAAATAACTGGTATTTTGTATTAAGAGAAAAGAGATGGGTATCTCTACATAAATGTTGGTTGGTTGGTTGGTTCGTTCGTTCGTTCGTTCGTTCGTTGGGTGGTTGGCTGGTTGGTTGGTTAGTCGTTCGGTCGGTCGCTGGTTGGTCGGTTATTTGCTTGCTTGCTTGCTTCACATCATAAAAGAAATTGAGAGAGACAGCAAAAGAAGGAAACAGAGAGAGCTGCGGGTGGTAGATTTCTCATAACTTTTACAAAAAATAAACAGTTTTTAATGAAATTTTGCAGAAATAGGTTTTTAAAGGAGTAGACTACGTTTGTGTTGAGGAATTTAAGAAAAATAACGTATATTTATTGCAAATATACAAATAAGAAATTTGTTTGATTTAATTTTACTTTAAAGTAATAAATATTTTTCTCGTGAAAATTGGTATTTATTTTATTATTTTCTATATGTACCAAGATATTTGATAAAAATTAAATTATAATAATCGAATGTATGACATGTTTCTTGATATTACCCATGGTGGTAAAAGCATACTTATAAAGTTACCATGGTGGGTTACTTTATAAGTATGCTTTTACTAAACTCCTAGAGTTTTTCCTAAACTCTAATTCTGTATATTTGATCTTCAGTCAGCTTTCTGAAGAAATATCCCAAGTAGAATCGAATATGTAAACTAAGATTATAGACCAAAACTAGCGGGAGACTGAGAGTGGCGAACAATTGATTGGATACACCGGCAAGGCAAGACAGAGTGTAAATGAGAGGAAAATACACTAATTCTTGGATTATGTATCTAATAGGATATCGGAAAAGGGGTCAAGTGGTCAATAAATAAATTTATAAGTAAATAGATTAATAAATTGATATCCTGTGTGGTCTAATAGTTAGGATACCTGGCTTTCACCCAGTCGGCCAGGTTTCGGCTGAGCGAAAACCAAGGACCCTACTTTGATACCTGGTGCGGGTTTGTTTACGTTCTCGTAACTTAGCAGTTTGGCAAAGGAGAGAGACAGAACAAGTATCAGACTTTAAAATAAATACTGGGATCGATTTGTTCGACTAAACCGTTCAAGGTGGTGTCCCAGCATGGCTGCAGTTCAGTGACTGAAGCAAAAAAAAAAAAATTTAATTAAATTAATTGATATTTGTTAGAATACAGAAACAGGATTAGTAACCGTGTATTTATTGGAATACACTTCAGTGCCTTATTATTTAACACAATCACCGGTAAAGTTCCCGCTCATTTACTTATCTATTTTCCCTAAAATTTTCGTTACGGCTAGCAACCTTTTCAGTAGTCGTTGACTATGTCCGTTAGCCGAGCTGCATTCTTTTTCGGTAACGGGCAGTCAACGACTATTGAAAAGGTTGCAAGACGCAACGAACATTTTAGGAAAAATAAATAAGTAAATGAATGGAAACTTTATCGGTGAGTGTGTTAAATAATAAAGCACTAAAAGAGAATGACTCTCCCCAGACACAAAATATGCTTCAACACAAAACTCACATAAAGAATCTTGCAAACCAAATCCCCAAACGAAGTATATATATATATATATATATATATATACATACTTCAAACACTTTATAGATATAGATATATTATTTTACTTGTTTCAGTCATTTAACTGCTGCCATGCTGGAGCACCGCCTTAAAGGGTATTTAGTCGAAGAAATCGACCTCGGGACTTATTCTTTGTTGTACTTTTTCTATCGGTCTCTTTTGACGAACTACTAAGTTACAGGGACGTGAACACACCATTATCGGTTGTCAAGCGATGGTGGGGGAAACAGAGACACACACGCACATATACATTATATATATATATATGTGTGTGTGTGTGTGTGTGTGTGTGTGTGTGTGTGTGTGTGTGTGTGCGCGCGTGTGTGTGTACGGCGGGCTTCGTTCTGTTTCCGCCTAACAATTCCACTCACAAGGCTTTGGTCGGCCCGAAGCTATAGTAAAAGACACTTGTCCATGCAGCGAGGCCGGTCCCGGAACCATGTGGTTGGAAAGTAAACTTCTTACCACGCAGCCACGCATATAATCTCAGCGACCGAAAGTAGGCCTATATTCATATATTCACCGCAAACTTTTGTTGTTTCCTCCTGTTCCTCACTGTTCAAACGAAAGAAATTGAATTATGCTACGTGCGTGAATATCAATCTGTGTTTAATCATGTGTTCGTCTGTAAGTATGTGGTGTGTGTATGTATGTGTGTGTGTGTGTGTGTTTATGTGTATTTATCTCAATCTATGTCGTTAGAGAATCTCTTTCTATTATACACAAGGCCAGTTTTTTTTAAATATAAGGTGTATTCGTGCTTGTTTAGATGAAATAACCTAAGACGGAAGGTATTCAACAGTTGCATTTGAAGCTCTAACTTGGAGGTTACGTGCAGTTACAAAGCCAATTTAATGTTCAGTTTGTCTTTTAATTATTGAAATATTTACTGTAATTAAGTTCTCTGTCAGAAATCAATACTCAATCAAATAGAGAAACACTATTCTAACAAGACTAATTTCGTGTATATAATACAGTTTACTCATGTGCGTGTAAGAGTATATTATACATTAGAATTGACACAAGCACGTAAAAGTTATAATAATAATATTATGTATATATGCATTTATATATATATAAATGTTCATATGCATATATAATATATATAATGTGTGTGTGTGCGTGTATGTGTGTGTGTGCCTATGCTTATCGCATCACCATTAACACAAGCACATAAAACTTATAATATATATATATTTACAGATAGATAAGTAGATAGATAGATAGATAGATAGAAAGATAGATAGAAAGACAGACAGATAGATAGATAAGTACGTACGTACGTACATACATACATACATACATACATGCATGCATGCATACATACATACATACATACATACATACATACATACATGCATGCATACATACATACATACATACACATACATACATACATACATACATACATACATACATACATACATACATATATTGTAAACGTACTATGTAATGGTATGTGCTTAAACAAATTATTGAAAGTTTTTGGTGGGGTGATTTTTTTGTTGCTGTTGTTGCTGTTATATTATTTTAATATATTACAGACCAAGAATGTTTGAATAAAAAATAGCAAAACGTCAAAGCAACAAAGAAATTCCAACTGAAATGCAAATCTTGAAACTTAGCAAAAAAATAAAATAAATGAAAATAAAACAAGACTACTGAAGACTATAAAAAGGAATAATCTCAATTTTTTTGTTTTAATTTTCCAATTTATATATTTTATATTTTTTCCGAGTAATTTGATAGATATTTTTCTAGTCGGATTCACTGGTAGTCTTGTGTTATTGTATGATTTCACCAGTGGCTCGCAATGTGTGGAAACAAAGTTACTTAAATGAAATCAAAGTATTGAATATAGAAGGAAGATGGAATCGATTTTCTGGTAAATAACTCTAACAAAAGAACAACTGACTGTTCTCGTGTCAAAATTTCCTTGTCTAAAAACAGAATATCAATGAATATAGAAGAAGAAAAAAGTGCTTTGAATAGATTAGATTAGTAATACAGAAAAGAAAAGTTGTAATAATGAAAGATGGCGACCAACCGCTGATATTAATGACGTCATCATTTACGGTTCGTCCTTCACTTGAAAGCTTACAGTTTAGGATGTTACACGCTAACCTCAGTAGAAAATTTTATGTTGCACTGGAAATAAAAGCATTTTCTGTATGGGATTTGTGTATGCACCTGTGTGTGTGTGTGTGTGTGTGTGTGTTATGTGTGTGTGTGTGTGTGTGTGTGGTGTGTGTGTGTGTGTGTGTGAAAGAAAAACAAAATGTGCGTGTTTGACTGTACGTATTTATTTATGCGTGTGTTTGTGTGTATGTATGAATGTGTATGATATTTTCCTTTCTGTAGGAAATAGGAATAATTGAGGAAATGGGGAACTCACCTGTTTATGAAATGAGACTCCTTCCAGGGTTCATAAGATTAATACCACCCTCGGTCCGATATAATCTACAGCATTTTTGAGAGCGGTATCCCAGCGTGACTACAGTCCAGATACTGAAACTAGTAAAAGAATAAAAGTAAGAGAATATGGTTGGGTATTTTAAGAAGAATGCATTCAGAAAGAAAATCTCCAGTTTTATCCAGCTTATTTTCCCTTTACATAAAATAGCTGTTTGCTTACATTCAGTGATAAAACAGCTACGTAACCAAAGTTGTTCTAATTTAGATTCAGATATACCAAAATGAAAGAAACAACACAAAACTTCCCCAAAACGATTTCAAATTAATATTCAGAAACCTTACGGCATTATTTGTTCCAATGCAAATTTTACTATCTCAGAAAGGAGATGTTTTTAAAATGGCCACCAAAGATAGAGTTAGAATTTAGTTTCAGGGATTGACCAACTATAAATAATTTCTTCCAATTCATCGAAGATACAAAATGATTCAACAACAGAAACATTTAACTGTTTATTGTTTTAATTTCTTTCTCCCTTTATGTCTTTCTCTTTACAGTTTTCGTTAGGTATTTTAGTTTTATTGTTCTAAAAGGATAATATCAAGTTGAGTCACATGTTTTTCGCATTTCAAGCTTAGTTAATAGTTCAAAGAAATTAGATACGAAATGCGTTTATTCATTAAAATATATCCCATCGTATTCTATTGTTTGTTGCCATCGTTGTGCCAGACCCTCAATTTCTCGGTTATACCATTTGGCTGATTTAGAAGTAAAAAAACTCACTCAAGTTTGCACTTGGTCACAGTAGCAGTGTGTACAAGGGCATTGTCATGCTGTAGGAGTGACCGTCTTCGATTGGACAATGCCGTGTAGCGGGCTTTCAATGTATCGTATACTCATTGCAGATGTTGAGCATAAAAGCTAGCGTTCACAACATAGGCATCTAGGACAAGGTAAAAGTACAACAACCACCCGAAATTCCACCAAACACACAACATGACCTTCGTTCAAATTGCAGTTATTTGACAACAGGTTCTGAAGCCTGGCCGGAACAAAGCAACTGATTTCTCTTATTAGGATTACGAAAATAGTTCCATTTTTCATCCCCAGTTACAATACGAAGCCAAAAACGGACATCTTGAAGATTTGCTAGCTATTGAGTGCAAAGGTTCACTTATCGTTGGGCCTGGTTATTGGCTTGTTCATGAGTCTATTTTCGACAACGCCAAGACTTTGGTGCTTTGCGAAGGATGAAGTTCTGCCGACAATGAACGCGGTTTTGTGCTTGGTTGTTGTTCAACAATTTCAAGTAAGGCATTATCTTCCGCAAGAGAAGGTTTCTCCGACCTTGATTTGTCTCTGAGGCTGGTGCTATCTTCCTTGAAACGTTTGAATTAACTTTGTACCACACGTTTGTTGACAGTTCGTGGGCCTTCCACATCATTAATTTCTATTTCCAATACTCTTGTACTCAGTCCTTTTTTTCCGCAAATAGCATAAAATGTCTCTAATTGCAATTTTTTTAACTACTCATTATGAAAACTATAAAATAAAATATTTGTTACATATGAAAAATAAAATATTTGTTACAAGCAAATTAGCTAGTTTAGGAAATCTCTATAAGAGATGAAAGCAGTACTTATACTGAGAAGCAATGTTTATCGCCATTTAAACATGACTGTTCTGTAAGAACCGACATTACTGCCATTTTAACCACAGGAGAACGCCTCCTCCAACTAATTATTCGATGCAATCTGCACTTGATATATATTGCAAGCAGGGGAGTGAACTCCTACCATCTAGCCATGAGACTTCCGAGTATAACTACAAAGAGGTCGAAGGCATGTGGTCTGGTGGTCCTGTGGCTAGAAGATGGTAATATATTCCTTGCAATATATAGCGAGTGCAGATTGCATCGAATAACCAACTGGAAGATGCATCCGTCTAGGATTAAAATGACAGTAATAGTGGTTCCTACAGAACAGCCATGTTTAAGTGGCGATAAACATTACTTCCTAGTACAGTTACGACTTTCATATCTTATAGTGATTTTCTCAACTAGCTAACTTCCTTGTTACAAGATTAGTGTCTGTATGTCACCTGTTTTCAATATATCACGAGCTTGAGTGAACTATAGCTATCTCTAGTGGATGAGTATCCATCACAGAGGATGACCACAAAGAGGACGAAACCGTACGGTCTGGTGGTCTCGTGGCTGAATGATGGTAGGGGTTTACTCCCCTGCTAGCAATATGTAGCGGGTGCAGATTGCATCGAATAACTACCATGAGAAGACGTCCTCCTGGGATTAAAATGACAGTAATGTCGCTTCATACGGAACAGCCTAGTTTAAATGACGATAAACGTTACTTCAAAATATTAAGAGTAAAACTAACTATGGATCGTTTTATGCCAAATTGCTGGGATGAACAGAAGAGAGTGAGAAAAAGACCATGTCCATGAATTTACTATTTTCATTCAAGAACTTCAACTCATACAATAAATATAAGTTAAATAGTTCTTGAAATAACAGAGGAATATTAATAAACTTTTGTATTAATTATGCAGGATTGGAAAAATTACTTTAAAGTAACAAAAGATTCTCTCTTATTATGGATATCGATGGATATAAATTAGAGTGAATAGTTAGAATAGGAGTTGATTATAGATGATACAGAGATTAGAGAGTCGAGGAAGAAGAGTTGATTGTAACAATAAGAGAAGCATCAAAAGGTACGAAATAGCATGATTACAATTGATGTGAAGATAGTAGAAAGTGAAAGAATGAATAAAAATTATTTTCCTCAATACAATCGGATGAGTTGAGAAAAATTAAGTGCACCATCCTGAGTCTGACAATAATCATCCACGATGGTGAAATGTTTGGTTCCTTCTACAGAATGAAGAACTGCTATAGATTAAAATAGTTTGTACTATGAAGATAAAATGGAATCAGATGCGTGCAACTAGAATTAATCTGTATGTATCCGAGCGATTCATACAGTCTAGATAACTGTTTTACTATACTCTGTTAAGGTTCATTCATATGTTAACAATACAGTTGAGCTGAAGTTCTCTAGTGAATGGAAACATCTGTTCTTCAGAGAAGAATGTATTAGTTCGATATTTCTTTACGAAAACTTTATTTTTAAGAACGAATAGTCATTCAATTCCATTTCTTTGTGATTATATTTCTACAATAAGAGAAGACATATGCAAGACCAATGATTAAATAAAAATAGAGAGATAGAAACACATTATATATTATGATGCAGTTCTGTGCATGACGATGGGTAAGTATAGGAGACTAAGGTGAGATATCGTAAAGACAATAACGTCATTTATCGTAGATGGTTCTGACTAAGGGAGTCAAAATGATTGCCAAACATGGAGAGACTACTGGGTTGTAGAGAGCTAATTAATAGCTTGACTAATAATTATGGATATGTTTGATTTCCGTTATTTTTTCTGCATAAACAAATACTACGATTGATAGATTAAGAATAAGATAACAGAGGATTATGTCCAGCTACGACACATTTGTATCCTGTCCAAATTAAAGTAAGTCTCTCGCCTTCTTCACGGCATAAAAGCTAAAACTTGAGTCCGTAACACTGAGTTTTAAGACGCTAAGCCTATAGCTATGAAGTTTAAGCCAGTCTGGCTTATAACGAAATATTTAGCAGGTATGAATGTGTTTCTTATTTTCGTCTTCTTTTTCTTTCTTTTTTTTTTTTTTGACAGTTCTTTCACGAACGGAAAGCGTTTAAGCTCCTGGTGAACTACATCTGCAATACTTGCTCTTAACTCTCTTACTTGTCATAATCTATGTTCTACAAAAGTAAGAGGCTCCACTGAAACGACACAACCTAGGATTATATTACACGCAGATGAAGTTAACTTTGGGATCGAAACTTGTTGCTAAGACACACTGATATAAGAAGTTTACTTTCGAGAATTCAGTGTTTGGTATGTATGCGTATCCATCTATGTATGATTCAATATACATGCATGTGCAAGTGTGTTTGTGTCTGCGTGGGTGTGTGTATGTGTGTTTGCGTGCGTGTATATGTGTGTGTGTGCGTGTATATGTGTGTGTGAGCGTGTGTGTATGCGTGTGATTGTGTGTGTGTGATTCTCTGTGTGTTGTTTGTTTGTGTGTGTTGTGTGTGTGTGTGTGTGTGTGTGTGATTGTGTGTGTGTGTGTGTTGTGTGTGTGTGTGTGTGTGTGTGTGTGTGTGTATGTGCGTGCGTGTGTGTGTGTGTGTGTGCGTGTGTGTTTTTACGAGTAGGCTTGCATGTGTGTGTGTATTAATACGTATTTGATTGAAAATGAATTTTTCAGATTTGAAATTTCATTTGTGGACTGAAAAGTAAATACATTTTTAAAACTTTAAACATTCTGGCGTGAGATATTTCCGTTTACTGTCAATGCTTCAGAGCCCGATGCGCATGTACATGCGTGTTTTTGTGCGTATATGTGTTTCTGTATATCTTTAGGATAGCGGATTCATTAGAAAAGATAAACCTTTCCACTTAAATAGCGATTTCCATGAGTTACGCGTAGCAAAGAGCGAGTGTGTTCTTATAAATCATTTAAACAGGCAGAAGACGAAATACTTTTTCTTTCCTTTTCTGAAATAACTTATATACCCATGGCAGAAATTAAGCTGAAAGTGTTATTTAATGGAAGTATAGACATAATATATATATCGTATATTTTTTTGTAGGATTGTATAGCAAGATTATTAAATTTTTATTGAAAATATTTTGAAAGGCTGCAGAAATGATATAAATCTTTTTGCTGAGGTGGAAACAATAAAAACAGTTTTATTTAATTTTCGAAGATTTCTCCATTTTTTAATTAAATGACTAATGGACTTGCGCCATATAAAATGATTCCGATCCACATATTAAAAGTTACTCTTTGCCAAAATGAGTAAAAATGTTTGTGGAGTTTACTGCCTAGAGTTTAGTTACATTGATTCATATACAACTGAGATAACTGACAATTTCCCTTGAAAATTTAATACTGA
>NC_043005.1:39771020-39798520 GCF_006345805.1 Octopus sinensis
AACCACAGAGCGCTTGACCCATGAAAGTGTTTATAAATACCCCTGTAAGTTTATATGTTCCTCCCTTTGGATGATATTGTAGAGAGTGAATTAAGCTCGGCTTTCTGTAACGGAACTAAGTTGCTATCGCTGCTGCAATTGCAGATTCTTTATTGTTGTTGCATTTGTTGTTGTTGTTGTTGTTGATATTGTCTGATTATGTTCAGTTTATTCATTTCTTAATATTGTATTTTTTTCTTTCTGTTTTTCCTCGTAACGAAACTCCAATGTTTTGACGTGAGTTCAGAAAGAGAGCTAATAAATTATATTAAGGCGTTCACCTCTTGACTTTACTCATTGATCTAATTGTTGGCACCCGCTCTGTAAAAATTTCTTTTGCTGTGCAGATATCTTCTTGTGATATATGTGCCAACCGACATTCTTCTTTGATGATGTATAAATATCTCATGCAAAAATATATTCATTACGTAATGACTCGTCGACAACGATTTGTCTATTCGAAAAGAATAATGTCTTTGATATGTGCAGTCTCTTTTAATATAGAAGAGAATTCCAAAGATTATCAGAAAACATTTTCGTCTAAACGTTTTTCTACTTCAACCTACTGATTTGTACGAAGTCTGTTAACTTACCGTTATTGCAAACGATATTATTTCTATGTGATTAAAACTACAGGAAACAATGAACTATCAGAAACGGTATACCACTGGATTAAATTCCTTGTTGTGCTTAGACTTGTTTCCTTAAAGTTGCCAGTTCAAATCTTTCCAGAAATTGTTATTACATAAGAACATGGGTGAGCATGTATGTGTGTGAGCGTATGTGTGTGTATGAAAGAGAGAGAGAGAGAGAGAGAGAGAAAGAAAGGAGTCATTCATGAATGCTACTGATAACATGTAACCTGTTGCATGGTCGGACCATTGAAAACTAAACTACCCTCCGTAGTGAGGAGGATGGTTTGTAGACACACTGCAGAATGAAAAGCAACATTTGTTAAAGGGTGGATTAATTCAGGAGAGTCATCGGCCACCCAATTACGTGATAAGTATATATACATGTGTGTGTGTGCGTGTGTGTGTATGTGTGTGTGTCTGTGTCTGTGTGTGTGTGCATGCGCATGCGCACACGTGTGTAAACCATAAAAAGTCAGGAGGTATGAGAGATGAATATATTTAAAATTATCACTTAACATCCTTAGGTTTACAACCGTTTCGAGGTCTTCTTCATGTAGTTATAATTTCAGTGAGGATTAAAATTGCTTATATGTTTCCATTAATATGCATTAAACAATACAATTGTGTATTCACAAATCAGTGAAAGTAAATAAAGATAACTCATCAAATCAGCAGAAGATCATGGTTACAGAAACTATTCAACTTTAAGAATACCTAACAATTTTTCTCTATATACAATGTATAAAAGCCCAAAATTAGCTTTGACTTCATCACTAGAAATTAAAATATGTTGTTCCATCTCAATCCAGGTGCTAGATACAAGTTACAAGTTCATGGAGTTGGCCATCCTTATGTTATGAAAACCCCCAGGAGGGGACAAAAAGAGGATGTAAAGTAAATATATATAAAAAAAAAGTAAATAAATAGCTTTAAAAATTATATAAATTCATATAAAGAAAATGAAATTATATATAAACACTGACACGCACGCACACGCATATATACGTCCATACACACACACTTACACACACACACACACACACACACACACACACACACACACACACACACACACACACACACACACAGGTGTATTAGTTTGACTCTCGGGAAGGTGAGAAAGTCTTTTACGTTTCGAAACGAAGAAGACCAACATCATGAGTCAGGCTACATCGGACATCCCAAACATACATATTGGAGACCACAGACTACAGGAGGTGGAGAAGTTTACCAATCTTGGCTCTACCGTCACCTACAACCTATCCTTTGATGCTGAGCTCAATATACGCATTGGCAAGGCAGCTGCTGTGAAGGCCCAACTCTCCAAACGGGCATGGGACAACAATAAGCTGACCACGACCACAAAAATTTAGATTTACCAGGAATGTGTACTTAGCACTCTACTGTATGGAAGTGAGACTTAGACGCCATACACATGCCAAGAGTGTCACCTAAATATCTTTCACCTGCGCTGCCTCCGGAAAATCCTTGGCATCAAATGGCAGAATCATGTCCCCAAAAAGATGCCCTTAAGCAAACAGGAATACCAAGCTTGTTTGCACTCCTCACACAAAGATGTATGAGATGGCTTGGACATGTCAGCCGTATGGAAGATGGCAGAATCCCCCAAGGACATACTCTACGGAGAGCTTGCTAAGGGCACTAGGTCTGTGGGAAGACCGTTCTTACGATATATATATATATATATATATATATATATATATATATATATATATATATATATATATATATAAATCGTAAACGGGGAATAGATAGTAGGAGATATAAAGATTAAACCAAGAAATAGTATTGGAAAGCTTTAAATAGGATTAAAAAGTCACAAGATCACACATAAAAGCTTATCGACATGAAATTGTAGTCATATTTTCAAACCATTCTCCCCCACTAATCCTCTATAGAACGCCTTTATGGAATTGAAATCGCATAAGTTTAGTCCCAGACGGCAGAGTTGCTTCAGAGCAAGGCGGCACTCGCGGTGCCATTCGCCTAGCCTCGGTCTCTGTTTGATCCACACCTGCAGTTCGGCCAAAGAGACGAGCTGCGGGAAAGCGCGCGGCACAAACGGTGACCACACCTGTTCACCGTCGTCTATGAAGCGCTGGAGATGTCGCAGTCTCAGCGCATGTCTGCGCATTATCAACCACGTCATGCCCACCCCTCCATTTAGCGGGTGTTGACAGCAAATGGATCGCCTAACCATCGGAAAGCGGAAGAGTATGCGTTCCAGTTTGGAGATGGTAGGGTCGGAACAATGCACGACGGTCAAATGGTTATCGATGACAGATGCAATGTATGCGTTCGCCACCTCCGCCCGACCTTTTAGGGATAACTTCCTCTCGACCCATTGCTGGGTGAGAGTGGCCACCCTACTCGTTATCTCGCCCCAGTTCTTCTCGATTTGGATGTCCGGACCGAACCAGACTCCGAGCAATTTAACCGGTACATCGGTCCAGCGTCCCACGATGGAGACACTGTTGGACAGCATGGGCATGCTTCTCCTGGTGCCGAGTAGCAAGCCCACTGACTTTTTCCGGTTAATTTTTTGCTCCCGTAACCGCTTCGTATTCTTTTAGTGTCTCGCCGACCAGGTCGATATGCCTGTGGCTCGACACAGCATGGTGACGTCGTCTGCGTATGCAGACACGCTCCTCCCGCATCCCAGCTCTCGCGGGATACCCCTCAGCTCGCCAGCTTCCGCAGTAGTGGCTCAAGAGTCAATACATACAGAAGCGACGAAGCGAACGCGTGATGTTAAATGGTCTGGACAGATGACCATTTACGCGAACTACCGAGCGGATGCCGCTCTATAAGGCAGCGATTCAACCGCAGAAGGCGGGACCGATCCCAGCCGTTCTAAGGACAGCCTCAAAGTAGCGATGGTCTACCCCATTGAAAGCCTTTGAATGATCCAACTTGATTAGTGCCCCACTCATTCCAGGTTCCTTAACTACTCTGTCTATGATGTAGTGCATCAGATGGAGGTTGTCATGGACATTCCTATCCAGCACGGCGCACATTTGCTCCTTGTCGACCAGTATGTATATACGTGTATATACATACACAGAACTAATATCCGTCATACATAAATACGCTGTTTGGTTTCCAATCTGAAAAGCATTTCACTTCCTTCATTTCATTAATGCCGTTAAATGTTTCACAATTTTATTTCTCTTCCTATATACAAAATATATGGGCCCTTGTTCATGTAATAAATTAATAATATTATGGATTGAATGTAATTACATTTTAGCTTTTTCAGGTTCCAGTGAACACCCGAATAAACGATTGTCTTCGTGCTTATTTTTATATGTAAGAAATAAACAAAGTAACTGATTTACTCGATTGTTCTTTAAGACATTTTTCACGAAGTGGAATGTGTTTTCCCTTGTTACTATGGATGCACGTAAGGCACAACTCATACACACCCATTTGTTTCTGCTAGATCGTAAAACAGTGATGTTTCTTGTTATAATATTATTGATAAAAGAAAGGAGTAAATACAATTTTATTCAGGCGAATAGAATATCGAAATACATGAAGTATAGTTTATCAGTTTATAGCATCATATTTCATGTTGGGATCGACAGTTTGCCAACATGAAAATTTCGACTGTGTAGAAACAGCAAAGAGACGTCGATTGATCAAATACAGATAGTAAATTTTAACTGGTTTGAAATGGCCGCTATGTTGGCCACACAGGAATTATGTATTGAAATGACGATTGACTAGACATCGCATTTCAATATCGAATAGAAGAACACAGTAAATTTAGACAGGACAAACTTTCACAGTTGATTTTCAATTACTCTTGCACGTTTCATCTGTAAGCAATAAACTAGAGAAGGATGGATGGGCTACGTCGGGCTATTGCTTACGGCGGAAATCATCCCCGACAAACACTACACAGAAACGAAGTCCTCGGCAGTAATACAACATCCCGATAATACTTACAGGACATTTCCGTTTTCATTTCGTTTTATTGACTTCCGGATGTATATATAAGATATATGTATATATATATGTATGTATATATATATATATATATATATATATATATATATATATATATATATATATATATATATATATATATATATAAGCGTATATATATATGTGTGTGTACATGTGTGTATGTAGTATATGTATATATAGACATATATGTATATATATAGACATATGTGTATATTATATACATATATATATTACATATACATATATATGTATGTATATATTATATGTGTATATATGTGTGTATATCTATATCTATCTATATATGTATGTATCTACACACACATACATATATACATACATACATACATACATACATACATACATACATACATACATACATACATATGTATGTATATATATATATATATATATATGAAAGTTTAATTGAATTCGAAGAGAAGTCGATGCTGGCGGGAATAAAGTCGTTGGTGAAACAACCATCTATTCATACTGAAAACACCGGTTCTACTTCAGTGATTAAAGGGGCTGCTTCTTTACATCTTTTTGTATATTATTAACACAAGATGGAGAAGGGGGAGGAGGAGGGGAAGAAGAAGAAGAAGAAGAAGAAAAGAAGAAGAAGAAGAAGAAGAAGAAGAAGAAGAAGAAGAAGAAGAAGAAGAAGAAGAAGTTGAGTATTTCGTTATGAACATGACGACGGCAACAACAACAACAACAACAATAACAACAATAATAATAATAATAATAATAATAATAATAATAATATAACAATAATAATAATAATAATAATAATAATAATAATAATAATAATAATAATAATAATAACGATATTGATGATACTGAGGATGATGACGACAACGATGATGATGATAGATTTAAAATGATAAAATAATAGTATCAATTTTTCTTTAGGTTTTATTCTATCGGCAAATAAATTTCTCTTCCAATAAAATATATTATATAATTAGATACTGAACCTAGTTGACTCACTATTTCAAAAGCTTAGGATAACTTCTCAAAATAACAACAACACCAGGAACAACAACAAAGACGAAGATGACGACGACAGCGAAAACATAATATTTTTTTTTGTCACTCTTTTTTTTTTTTTACTTGTTTCAGTCATTTGACTGCGGCCATGCTGGAGCACCGCCTTTAATCGAGCAACTCGACCCAATGACTTATTCTTTTGTAAGCCCAGTACTTATTCTATCGGTCTCTTTTGCCGAACCGCTAAGTAACGGGGACATAGACACACCAGCATCGGTTGTCAAGCAATGCTAGGGGGACAAACACAGTCACACAAACACATACACATACATACATATATATATATATGCGACAGGCTTCTTTCAGTTTCCGTCTACCAAATCCGCTCACAAGGCTTTGGTCGGCCCGAGGCTATAGTAGAAGACAGTTGCCCAAGGTGCCACGCAGTGGGACTGAACCCGGAACCATGTGGTCGGTAAACAAGCTACTTACCACACAGCCACTTCTGCGCCTATTAATTATTTCTACTATAAACATAAGGCGTGTAATTTTTCAGGGAGCCAACGATTCTGCCAGCTCGCCGTCTTAATAATAATAACCCCCTACCATCCAAGATTTCTCTGACCACCAAGGGCAAATGGGCCGTCCAATTCCTGTTCTCCAACTCACCGGTCTATACTCAGAGCAGTACCATTCACTCTTGCCACATCGCAACCTTTACCCACTGTTCAATAAATTCACTTCTCCACCCTCACTTTCCTTTTCAAATGAAACATGGAAAAGGAGATGAGGGCTGTATCAAAGAGGAATGTCTCTTCCTCATATCTTTCAATCTCGTCCATCAGACAACCACTTCTGCCACAGCCACTTGGCAGAGGAAAACTGCCTTACTTGCCTCATTAAATGAAGGCGGTGGAGAAATCATCACAGTTGAACGCAGCCGATCGACGGATCTGTGCAACACGCGACAGCAGCTATTCAGGATACTTCCACAAATCAGCAATGATCGGACAAAGAACGAGTACGTGTGGAACAGTTTCGTCGCTATGCGCACACCCCGGATAAGCCCGTGTGATAGCACATTTGTGCCTGTAGAGTTTATCTCAAAATGGTAGCACCCTTGGTAACACTGCCAACGACTTGTGGAAATTTTCCTTGGTAGCACCCGACAAGAAAGCCCTCCGGAACAGACTAGTAGTAGTAGTAGTAGTAGATAAAGATAATAGAAAATGCCAGTTAATTGACTTTACCGTCCCAAATTATGAAAAAATTAATACGAGAGGTATAGAAAAAATAGCAAAGTACCAGGACCTAACCATTGAATTACAGAGACTATGGAAATTGCGGGTAAAATGTATCTCAGTATCTCAATAGTTATAGGTGCATCGGGAACTATCCCTAAAGATTTGAAAAACTGAATAGAGGAAATAGGCATAAAATCCAGTGTGGTACAGCTCCAGAAAACTGCTATTAGGGACAGCTAAGATACTTACGAGGGTTCTTGGCATCTAAGGTAACTTGCTGTAGCCCGACGTTAGGAATTTTTCTTTTCCAACAGTCTAATCTGTTGTGTGTATATGAATAACAATAATCATATAAAGGCACATGGTTATCTTGGGAGAGTGTTATCTTATATCGATCCCGAAAGGATGTAAGGCAAAATCGACCTCGGCGGAATTTGAACTGAGAACGAAAAGTCGGATGAAATACCACTAAGCATTTCGCCCCATGTGCTAACTATTCCGCCAATTCGTTTCCTTAATAATAGTAATAATCCTTTCCATTATAGGCACAGGGCCTGAAATTTGCGTGGAGGGGATAAGTCAGTTACAACGACCCAGGTGCATAACTGATACTTATCTAATCGAGCCCGAAAGGATGAAAGGCAAAGTCGACCTCGCTGAAATTTGAACTCAGAACGTAAATACGGACGAAATGTCGCTAAGCATTGTGCCCGGCATAGTAAAGATTCTGTCAGCTAACTGCATTATTATTATTATTATTATTATTATTATTATCATCATCATCATTCATCATCATCATCATCATCATCATCATCATCATCATCATCATCACATCATCATCTCATCATCATCATTATTATTATTATTATATTATTATTATTATTATTATATTATTATTATTATCTCTAAGCACAAGGCGTTGAAAATTTGTGAGGGAAAGGGTGCTAGTCGATAACGTTGACCTCAGTACGTAATTGGTACTTATTTCAATGATCCCGAAAGAATCAAAAGCAATGTAGACCTGAAGGGAATTTGAACTCAGAACGTAAATACGGACGAAATGTCCTCTAAGTGTTGTGTCCGGCGTGCTAACGATTCTGCTAGCTAGCTGCATAATAATAATAATAATAATAATAATAATAATAATAATAATAATAATAATAATAAATGGGCTACAGCAATATTCTGCTCAATACCACAGATTTGCTTGTCAGTGTTTGACCTTAACCAGTTGAGCATGTCCCTTAGTGGCTGACGATATGTGCATCTCTGATCACGAGCAGAAGTAGTGGGGGAGCATCATAGCCATGTGTTGAGAGGGATTCTTTGGGGTTTGAATAGTTCACCTCTGGAAACATGGGTGGTTCTTTCAACATCCTTAAACAAACCTTATTCAGGAACCGTTTGAGCGGGATGGGCTACTCAACCTGAAGAAAATTCTAACTGGGCCCCACCTGCAAGGTCATGTGCTGTTTATCTTGATATGAGATCCCCATGTCGCGCACATATGGTTGTGATGCATGTGCCTGGTGTACCCTTATCAGACGGGTAGTCATGATGGGTATACTGGGCTTCGTATATTTTACCCCAGTGTCACTTTGATGGCATGAACTGCTCTCTCACTCAATAATAATAATAATAATAATAATAATAATGAGATGATGATGATGATGATGATGATGATGATGATGATGATGATGATAATAATATATTTAGTATCTAACCATGCGATTCTCTGTTTGAAATCTCTGAAATGAAGAAATTAGAAGAGAAAGTTGTCAGAAGAGAATACAAGAGTCATCTGTTAGAGGAAACGGTTAAAATATTTCAAATGACCGACACCAGCCTAACCCCACCTTTGAAGTTAATCACAAATCTTGAACGCGGGTCCACGCATACATACGCACACATGCACACACACACACAGACACACACACACACACACAGACGCGCAAACAAGACATACATACATATACACACATGTACGTGTATGTATGTGTATGTATGTGTCTTTGTGTCTCTGTGTGTGAACAACATATATGCAGATATATATATCAAGAATATTTGAGTTAGACACTCAGTCACACATAACCCCTGCACATTCACACACACACACACACATATTTTTTAATAAATAGGTATATGTATGCGTATATTCGATTTATATTGTATATACTGTGTATAAGTATATATTATTCTTACGTAAATATGTTTGTGTGCATATATACGTATATTTACATACATAAATACACATATACATACATATATGCATACACATGCTTATATATACACGCATAAAGGCGGCGAGCTGGCAGAAACGTTAGCACGCCGGGCGAAATGCGTAGCCGTATTTCGTCTGCCGTTACGTTCTGAGTTCAAATTCCGCCGAGGTCGACTTTGCCTTTCATCCTTTCAGGGTCGATAAATTAAGTACCAGTTACGCACTGGGGTCGATGTAATCGACTTAATTCGTTTGTCTGTCCTTGTTTGTCCCTTCTATGTTTAGCCCCTTGTAGGTAATAAAGAAACAAATATATATACACGCATACATATTTATGTATAAGATTATTATTATTGTTGTTGTAGTTTTCGTTGTTGTTTTTGAGTGATAGAGTTACACACGCCATGAAAGAGGCGCTGGAATACAAATGTACGAAGTCCAATATACCCATCATGACTACCCGTCTGATAAGAGTATATCACGTACATGCATCACAATGATATATGCGCGACATGGTGACAGAATATCAAGAGAAACAGTGCAGCACCTTGCATGGGGGGCCCATTTAGAATTAGATGCGTGCAAAGTAATTGGTTCTCTGAGTACATGTGTTAGAGAGAATGAATTTTTGTCTACGTGTGCACGTGTACGTCTGTGCGTTCGCTGGTGTTTGTAGTTGTGATTGGTAAAAAGCCTGTTTCTATGTATCAACTGGTCGTTTTTTAGAGCTAGAGGATGTGTAAGTGTGGGCGTCAGAGCATGGTGTGCATGTGCGTATGTGTGTATGAGGGGGAAGTGCTTGTGTGTACTATCTAGCTGCGTCATTTGTTCACAGGATGATACAGTTCGAATGACATTCCATTTTTATTCTAATCGTGGTATCAAATGGTTAAACAACGCTTTTATTTCTCAAATGGGGATTCATGAAATACTTTTCCTTTTTGAGAAACAACTGTCTAAATTCCGTAATCTTTTCATTTTCTTATCGACGACAGGTGAATAAACAACGATAAAACAACTGTTCCTATGGTAACACACAGTTGCAACTTCCGTTATGTCGGAAATTTAGGCTCCTGGTTTGCTAAAATTATGCATTTTAAGTACTCATTACGTTTTTAATAATTAATTACCAGAAAAAAAAAATGAATGCGGTTTTCGTCATAAGCATGCAAAACAATATCAGTATAGAAAATTCGAAAAAAGTCTGGCGAAAATTTGAAGTAAGTGGCAGGAAGAATTTTAAAAAGATCCGAGGTGACAACTGTTTAAAAAAGAATGTAGTTTCCAAATTTGTTCCCTACTAAGACTAAATCATTAGTACGACATACAGTGGCGGCCAAAATGTTCAGAACGGCATTGTTTTCGTCAGAAAAGTAGATATAATTTTTTATCAAAGTTGTTTTATATTCTATAATTTTCACAGACAATAAATACGATATTATTTGTTATTGCCTGAGATTTTGGTGTAATTTGAGAGGATAATACAAAAGTTATGGATGATTTAGTGATTTACTGCAAAACCCATGGCGGCCAAAATGATCAGAACGGTTGCTTTTACTCCGTGTTTTAGTATATTTAACCGGCGAACTCTAATGTTTTGAATTTGTTTACGTGACGGTTCGTTTACTAAACATTAGTAAGAATATTTACAGTGTACTTTGTTAATATAATGCCACTTACTCCGTTACCAATTCGTCAGCAGATTATTAAGCTTCGAAGGAAGGATAATTTAAGTATTGGATCTATTGCAAAGATTGTTAACAAGTCAAAAAGTGTTGTACACGGTATTCTTAAGGTCTACGATGATTGTGGTTCGTGTGAAGCAAGAAAGTTTACAGGTAGGCCAAGAAAAACGACCAAGAGAGAAGATCGTGCTATGGTAAAGTTGGTTAAAAAGGACAGATTTAAAACTGCTGCTGCTGCTGTTTCTCGGAAAATGAGCATTGTATTGAAGAAAACTTTATCTCAAAAAACTGTGTCTCGTCGTTTAGTTGAACATGACCTACAAGCAAGAGCACCTGCAGTGAAGCTACTGATCAGCTCCAAGAATAAAAAGTGTCGTCTTACCTTTGCAACCGAACATGCGTTGTGGTCTCAAGAAAAATGGCAAACGGTGCATTTCAGTGATGAATCTAAGTTTATGTTATTTGTCTCAGATGGGAAAAGGTACGTTCGTAGAAAAGTAGGTGAAAAATTGCGCCTAAATGCCTTAAGACTAGTGTTAAATTCGGTGGAGGAAGTATCATGGTTTGGGGGATGATATCTGGAGATGGTGTGGGCCCTTTTCTGCGATTACATGGAAAGGTAAATGCAGGAGTTTATAAACAAATTGTAAAAGATTATGTCTTGCCTGTGCTGAGAAATTCAACTAAGCGACCACCCATATTCATGCAGGACAATGCCCCATGTCACAAGGCTAAGGTGGTCATGAACTTCCTTAAGGCTGAAAAGGTTATTGTTATGGATTGGCCTGCTCAAATCCAGATCTCAATCCTATTGAAAATGTATGGAATATTCTAGGAGAACGTTCGAAAGTCAGAAATCCTAAAACAACTGAGCAATTATGGAATGCCCTTCAGGAAGAATGGAATAAGATCACCCAGCAAGAAATTGAAAATTTGATTTCCTCATGCAGTCAAAGATGTCAGAGTGTGATTGAAGCTAAAGGGCTTCACACTAAATATTAAATAATTCCAGTATTCTCTGTGATTTTTGATCGTTTTGTTATTTTTTCAACCGTTCTGATCATTTTGGCCGCCATGGGTTTTGCAGTAAATCACTAAATCATCCATAACTTTTGTATTATCCTCTCAAATTACACCAAAATCTCAAGCAATAACAAATAATATCGTATTTATTGTCTGTAAAGATTATAGAATATAAAACAACTTTGATAAAAACTTATACCTACTTTTCTGACGAAAACAATGCCGTTCTGAACATTTTGGCCGCAACTGTATGTAACCATTACACCATTTCAAAAACCAAAGGATTCAGAAAACGTAGCGCTTCGATACAATTTAAATAGTTCCTGCTCTTCATAAATTTGTAACATTCTTATAGTCTTCAACATATCCCTAGAGTTTCCATGGATATTGCAAAAAAAAAAATAAAAAAATAAAAATAATAATAATAATAATAATAATAATAATAATAATAATAATAATACGAGGAAATGTGTATATACTACCTAGTATATTAAAATATGTACGGTAAAATACATGTATAGGACATTAGAGAATTTACCGACATTACTTTGGGGTAAAATTATCTGGAGACCTCCGACAGGATGAGAGCCAGGTTTTTATCATACTCCATGCGAGTTACTGATTACGTTATAGAACACTGCCTATACTTTCTGTCACCACAAGTTATATAAAACATTTAATTATGTGGGTGACGAGGGCTAATATAGTTAATGCGTTGAGCCAAGAAAATGTTTAATTAATTAGAAATTACACACTTAACGAAGAGCAAAATCAATACTTTTAATTATTAATTCTTGTCAACAAAACAGACACAACTTCATTTTTACCTCATTTATAATATAACTATATCCACAAGTATAAACCAAAAGATATACATCACCAGTGTGTGTTAAATAACGATGAAATTACATGGACTTCGTGTGATATAAGGGGAGGACAAATATTAGTTTATACTAATAAAGCATTCGTGTTACATATATCGAAAGGTAGCGATTGCTAGTTCGAAGTCTTGGTGGACAGCGATGCTTATTTCCTCTGTTTTGTATTAGTGCTTCTAAATGTCTTGTGTGATTTATATCTAAATTCTAGCAGTCAATGATGGTGTGTTTATGCGTGTGTGTGTGCGCGCGCGTGTGTGTTCGTGCGCGCAAACATGTATGTGTGTACGCGTGTGTGCACGTGTGTGTGTACGTGCGTGCATGTATGTGTGTGCGTGTGTGAGAGAGAGATAGTATGTGGGTGTGTTTGTGTGTATGTGTATGTGTGTGTGTGTACGTGCGTGCATGTATGTGTGTGCGTGTGTGAGAGAGAGATAGTATGTGGGTGTGTTTGTGTGTATGTGTATGTGTGTGTGTACGCATATGTACAAGAGCGAGAAAAAGAGATTCGAGTTTCTGCATGAAACTCGAGTGGCAATACAGACTAAATAAACGAAATATGTGTCTGTGGATATATATACAGTGGGGGGAACAAAATAACACCTTAAAATTACAAACAAATTTATTTTAATATGGGGTAGGACTGCCTTTGTCAGTAATTACAGCTTGAATTCTACGAGGTATGGACTCGTGCAAAGTTTCAATTGTTTCCAAAGGTATTTCTGTCCATTTTTCAGCTAAAATTATTGTAGTGATGATGGTGGAGGATATCGGGTCCTTACTTGTTTTTCTAAAATGCACCATCAATGTTCAATAATATTGAGATCTGGGGACTGTGGTGGCCAGATAAGATGTTCAACTTCACAAGAATGTTCCTTGTACCATTCAGTAACAATTTTAGCTGCGTGAATTGGTACATTATCACCCTGAGAGATTGCGTTTCCCTCCGGAAACAGTTCCGCAATGAATTTGATACAATAAAATGCTTAAATAGTCTTGACTATTAACTCTGCCATGAAGGGAAACCATTGGGCCGGCGGAGTTTCAAGAAATAGCCACCCAGATCCTCACAGATCCTCTTCCATGTTTAACAGTTGAAAGAAGGCAGTCTGAGTCAAATGCTTCTTTTGGCTGTCTCCACATGTATACTCGGCCGATGGTCGGAAATAAGTTAAAGGATGGCACGTCTGAGAAAATAACAGTCTTCCACTACTCTAGGGACCAATGCTGTAGGTTTTTACTCCACTCTAAGCGCTTTGTAACGTCTGTCTTTAAAAGTAGCGGTTTTCTGATTGCAGTCCTCCCGTGAAATCCGGCTTTGCACAGCTCTCGACGAACAGTTTTAGTGGAAATTAAGCTCTGCAGTAATTCTGGGAGTTGCATTTTTGTGATCCTTTTAACAATTTGCGTAAGAGTCCGACGATCCCTATCTGAAAGTTTTGGTTCTCTTCCGGAGTTTTGTTTCAACGAGGAGGTTTTTGCCTCTTTCTCAAAGGCTGTCATTACTTTCGAGACTACTTCTTGATACAGCAAACATTTCGGCTGTTTTCGTTACGCTAGCGCCTGCCATACGAGCACCAACAATTTGACCTCTTTCAAAGTCCGATAGATCTGTCATTTTAATGAATTTTATATACCTTTTTCTGATGATATTTTAGCAAAACAGCAATTTTAGCCAAACGTTTTAAGTAACACTAAGGATAATCAAAAAACATAAAAATAAACAAGCTTTTGACGGTTTTATAGATATTTCAAAATTGTGATGCTATGATGCTAGGTGTTTCCATTATTTTGTCCAACCCTGTATATATATATATATATATATATATATATATATATATATATATATATATATATATATATATATATATATATATATATATCTTGATAAAAGCGTTAAGATAACAAATGAAAGAAAGAGACCTCGATATTATGTATATAGAGGAACTTATCTGTAAATGTAATATGTGACAATTATTCGGTAGCCATGATAAGACTCCGAGTTTCGGATGCCGAGGTAGAAATTCACACCGCCATCTCTTCACTTATCCGGCCATCGGAACAACGCTATGAAAAAAAATATATATATATACATACACACAAATATATATGAATTTATGTACATACATACATATATATATATTTCCCTTGGCGGGCTGCCCATATCGGAGCAATCTCAAGATTAATCAGCCGAAATTGCTAAGATGATCTGGTTCTTGACTGATGACTGAGGGCTTCGAATGTCCCGTCCTGTGGTTCTTGTGTCGTCTCTGTGGTGTTTCATGTTCTTGTCCATGTCTGTAATTATTTTTACTGTTTACCTATATAATCGGCGGCTACGTATCCACAATTGTCCTTATACGATAAGTATATTTTTTCTCTAGCATTGATACGACTCTTAATCTGTCTCTTTCTCTCTCTCTCTCTCCTCCCTTATTCCCCTTCCTTTCTTTCCCCCCCCCCATCCGTCTTCCCCCCCTTCTACGTTTCTCTATCTCTCTCACCTCCAGCCCCCTCGATCTGTCTCTTTCTTCTCCTCCCTCGTCCACTTCTCTCTCTTTCATCTGTCCCTTTCTCCTGTCTTTTGTTCTCACGTGACCGCTAGCCGCTGTTGAGCGCTCTTTTCGTTCCAGCAGCCGCCGAAGCAACACGTATTTGTTCGTCTCCCTGCGGCCATTAGGCACAACTTCACAAGCCAGCCCCATACTCAACTCGTCCTGTCGAAAGACCCTTGTCCTACGTCCTGGTTTCGTTTTGTTTTTTTATTTTTACCGTTATTGTTTTTACGTTTTTGTATTCTTATTGGTGTCACGTATTCTGTATTTTTGTTCGTGTACTTCGTTCGTTTTCCGTCCTCGTGTTGTATACATTCGAAGCTTTCTTCCAGGGGATCTAATGCGCTTGGCTTAGATTTCCCTTGAGGGGTGCCCATATCGGAGCAATCTCAAGATTATCAGCCGAAATTGCTAAGATGATCTGGTTCTTGACTGATGACTGAGGGCTTCGAATGTCCCGTCCTGTGGTTCTTGTGTCGTCTCTGTGGTGTTTCATGTTCTTGTCCATGTCTGTAATTATTTTTACTGTTTACCTATATATATATATATACATACATATATATATATATAATATATATATATATATAATATATATATATATATATATATTATATATATATATATATATATATATAATATATATACATACATACATACATACATACACACAATATATATGAACTTATGCACGTACATACATACATACGTACATACCTACATATATACACACATATGTATGTGTGTCTGTTTTTGCATGTGTGTGTGTAGTCATTTTTATACACTCGTGTACGTATTTTAACGTCCCTGTTTGCTATTCTATACCTTACTTCTCCAAAATCAGTCATATTAGTCAGTCACAGCTTCTCTGAAAAGAAGCTTAACAAACCTAGCCAATAATACCTGCTTATTACTAAGCTGTCTCATAAAGCCACAACGATCACAACGACACCAACAACAACAACAACAACAACACCAACACTAACGATTAGTTTCTAAGCAAGATACACGCGTACGCTGCCGCTATCGGACATATATTCATAACAATATCAGATTAAATCTTTGTCCCAAATTCTATCAGTGTCTGTTCCTGGCATCATGTTTTGGTGTCTTCCTAGCATCTTTTTGTAAAACTTTAGAAGTATTCCAATTTTTTTTATGAAGCATCCTACACCACCAGCCTCTTTCACTTGCCCGTGTATGTGGATGCACTCAAACATGTACGCCTACGCATACTCGCACATATACATACATACATATATGTGTGTGTATGTGTGTGTGTGTGTGTGTGTGTGTGTGTGTGTGTGTGTGTGTGTGTGTGTATTCTGGCCGCTTTACATTCGATCATTCGTGCGTGATTGGAGGAAATTAAGAAAACCAACTCAGAGAATGTACACACACATACATACACACAAATGCATTACCATTATATCCCCTTATATGTATGTGTGCATGCGTGTATATATTTGTGTGTGTGTGTTTGTGTATGCGTGTGTGTAGCGTTGCTACAGATCAAGTCGTCATCTGCACTTCCCTTGAACCTATTGTGCTATTAAGATCATACCTCGAGTTCGCCGAAACCCAAATGGTAATTCAGGAAGAATGTCTGATGCAACATGGTCCAGTAACCTATTTCTTTATACCCACAAAGGGCTAAACACAGAGGGGACAAACAAGGACAGACATAGGTATTAAGTCGATTATATCGACCCCAGTGCGTAACTGGTACTTTATTTATCGACCCCGAAAGAATGAAAGGCAAAGTCGACCTCGGCGGAATTTGAACTCAGAACGTAAAGACAGACGAAATACTCCTAAGCATTTCGCCGTTCCAAAGAGGTTGACCACAGCTAACTACAAAGCGATTTTACAGTAGTTATTACATGTTTTTCATTCTGTTCTTATACAAAAAAAAAATGAAAATGGTATTTCTCCATTGTTGTGGAGCTTCGCCTCTCATCCACACAGCTTGAAATATGGTAGATTTTAGCCCCAGTATCTCCTCACCACTTTCTGAACCACTTCTGCAGCAATGCCAGTTTCTTCTAGTGGTTCCATTTTTTTTTGGAATTAATCTCGAAAGGCAGTCCGCGTGACCGATTTCTTTTTCGATGGAGTGTATTGCATTTTGAAATAATAATTTAGTAATATTACACCCCGACTTTGCAGGCGGTTTGCACTATGAGTCGGTAACCCTTTTTTAGACCCATAAATCGACAACAAAGGTCTATGATCTGTTTGCAATAAAAAAACTTCTGCCATTTCTGTGAACTTTTTAACTGCAAAAATAATTGTCAGGGCCTCATTTTCAATTTGACTATATCTCATCCTTGTCGCCAGATGTTATATCCCTATGGATAAACGAATACACTACAATAGTGTAATAACAATATAATCGAAACAAACGACAGTAACCACATGTAACATAGCAACAATCTTTTAAGAACCAGCATGCTAATTCGAACAATGAACTTTGAACTCCAGCTTTGAACTATCAACACACGAACTGTGGAACTAGCACGAACTACCTCACTCAGACCGATGCTGTTTATATGTTGTGGTCCACGTTAGCACGCCGGGCGAAATGCGTGGCCGTATTTCGTCTGCCGTTACGTTCTGAGTTCAAATTCCGCCGAGGTCGACTTTGCCTTTCATCCTTTCGGGGTCGATAAATTAAGTACCAGTTGCGCACTGGGGTCGATGTAATCGACTTAATCCGTTTGTCTGTCCTAGTTTGTCCTCTCTGTGTTTAGCCCCTTGTGGATAGTAAAGAAATATATATGTTGTGGTCCAGTCCATTCTCCCCAGGGGGCGTCGCACTCTCACACAACAGGTTCTCATTCATGCTCTCCTTTACGCAAATGATTACGATCTCGTAAACCATACTGAGGAAGACCTGTAGCTCCTGATGGGCTGCTTTTCAGCTGCGTGTGCTGTGTTTGGACTTACAATCAATCATAACAAGACTTGTCATGATACAACCAGCATCAGGCAAGTCATATATCTCACCATCGATATGACGAGTATCAAGTCCATGATTATGAAACACCAACTTAGATGAGTAGTGACGGAGTTAATCAATTACTATTTTCTAATAAATATAAACTCTAATTCATAGATTCATTGCCTTTTGCTTTCCTTTGCACACATGGACACTGACACGTACGGTACATGAAGCATATATCTGTGATCTTTCAGACGACAATATTGTGTATACAAGTGGTATAGCGGAAGTTGTTACGTCTTTAGGGCATCTGTAAAATCGGTTCATGTTATTCAAATCTTGTCACATGATTGGGCTTCCGTACATTTACGGGCTTCCGTTCTTGAAGGAGATAATTCACTCGTAGGTTGTCACTATCAAGGTAAATTACTCAGCATGACTTCGTAGTTGGTTGGAACTAGCAAAAGCTGAATATTTTGTTTTTATGCATTTTGACCTCGTTGTATCTGGAAATTCTTCAAGAAAGTCTTTCTCCTGTGGCAGCAATTGGACAGTACTTCTACTCTCCCATTAAGAGATATAGCCGACCGCTTCAGAATTTTGAATGTTTTAACTAGATAAGCTGAGTATCTTCGGGACCCGCTACAGTACTAGTAAAACTATTATCGATGCTCTATGTTTCAGGGAAGCATCCAAGTGCCTGGCGCCTGAGTGTCGAACCAAATTATGACAGTCATAGAACGTCTACTGTTCCTTGACCTATATGAGTGGGGATGTTGCAGAAATAAAACTAGTTACTCTAAAGGATGTCATAAATCATTATTTTTAGACAGACAAACAGACAGACAGACTGACTGATAGGTAGATAGACTGATATAGAGATGTACACACAAACACATACGTACGCATGTGCATACATGTGTGTTTGCGTACGTACACATGCTTAGACGGAAGATACATACATACATACATACATAAATACATACATACATACATACATACATACATACATACATACATACATACATATATATATATATAATATATATATATATATGCATGTATATATATACATATACATATATAAATATACATCCAGACAAGCATATATACTCAGTTATATGTACATATTTGTGTGTATGTACATAATATATATATATATGTGTGTGTGTGTGTGTGTATGTATGTATGTATATATATGTATATATATATATATATATATATATATATATAATATATATATATATATATATATATTATATATATATATAGGTCTGTTTTAATTCCTATTCTACAACTTCTACGTTCGCCTCGAGAAATGGTCAGTTCCATTTCTTAGTTCTTGCTTCGTTTAGCTTTCCTTTTCGCTTTCATTACAGCAGAGCTTTTTAGCAGCGAGGCTCAATTTGGTCTCATAGAAACCAGCATAATGTAATTATGGCCTGTACAATGTAGGTTGATTGCATTTAGGTTGGAAAGCCAATAAGATTATAGTAGGTAATATCAGATGGTTAATAAACAACTTGGGTTCACTTCTATTCATCTGTCGAGGGTGTGAGTGTATGTACCAATGTGTATGTGCATGTATTTGTGCGTGTGCGTATGTGTGTGTAGGTGTGTGCGTGCGAATGTCTGTGTTTGTATGCCTTGACGTGTCTGTATGTGTGCGTGTGTACGCGCGTGTGTACCAGTGAATGCGCGTGTGAATATGTGTATGTTTTTGTATATTACCGTGTGGGCGGGTGTGGGTGGGTGACAGCGGAATTCTGTTGTATTTTTGCTCTTGTTTTTTGTTAGTGATGATGAGGATGATGATAGTGGTTGTGGTGGTTGTGGTGGTGGTTGTGGTGGTGGTAGTAGTGGTAGCAGTAGTGGCGATGATGATGACGATGATGACGTTGATTGTAATGATGATGACGATGACAGAGCCGACAGCGATCATGATGATGATGATGATGCATTTATTATTTTGTCACGTACGAATAACGTGATGTCCCATTTCTTAAGAAAGAAGTCTATTACAAATTTATCAAATAATGATTTTAAAAATATTCTTTATTTGTATTATCATATTGTTGTTGCTGTTATTATTGTTATTATTATTATTATTATTTATTATTATTATTATTATTATTATTATGGCGAACTGGCAGAATCGTTACCATACCGGGCTAAATGTTTAGCGGCTTTTCGTCCGTCTTTACGTTCTAAGTTCAAATTTCGTCGTTGTCGACTTTGTATTTCATCCTTTCGGAGTCCATAAAATAAGTACCAGCGGAGTACTGAAGTCGACGTAATCGACTAGTCCCCTCTCCCCAAATTTCAGGCCTTTTGCCTTTAGTAGAAAGGATTATTATTATTATTATTATTATTATTATCATTATTATTATTATTATTATTATTATTATTATTATTATTATTATTATTATTATTATTATTCCTTCGTAACACAGTATAGGTAAAAATGCACCGGAGTCTTTAGTCAACTATCAAGTTACAACAAGGACCTCAGACAGATAATACTTTCCTTAAGATGTACACTGTGCCCAATAAGGCTGCTTTTTTGCAAGGCATCAATTTTGCATGGGATTTCCTGTTGCCGTAAGAAGTTCTGAAGTTTCAATGGGATTGAGCCCAATGCTCCGATCACCACTGGTATCACTTTAACATTACCATCTCGCATTCTATACAGTCTTGCCATTTCCACTTTGAATTCGAAGTACTTGGTGATATTTTCAACCTCTTTACTCCCAATATTCGTGTCATTTTGTATGGCTACATCAATGATCTGACTATTTGTCTCTCTTATTCAATATGACTATATCCGGCCGACGGTGTTCGATTACGCAATCCGTCTAAAAATCATAGTCCCAGGGTATCGTTACTTTTCCATCCTCCTGCATAAATTTACTTGGTACATGCTCATAACAGTTCTCTGTTACTTTATATTGGTACTCTCACATCCACTTATCAGGTGGATCACATTTTCCACTCTTTCCACAGAGTCTGCATTTCTGGGTGTTAGTAGTTTTATAGATGTTATACTTCACTGAATTGGTAGCGAGAGCTTGGTCTTGTGCAGCAATGATCAGACTTTCTGTGGTACACTTCAAATCACCTCACTCAAGCAATGCCCACGATGCTGTATTATCCTCAACGTCATGTGTATTCTTTTCAAACTGTCCATGCATTCTCATTTCAAGGTCTTCTTTTCTCATTTCAAGAAGGTCTTCTTTTCTCTTCTCCTTAGCTCTTTGGTTAAACTCTGCCTTGCCCGTCATTCCATCTACATTTACAACCATATCTTTCGCGGCATATTGCAGCAGCTCTTCATCACTATTTATCAAATACTCGGCAAGCGTTCACCACTCACTCTTTATAAAGTGCTCTATACTAACTAATCCTCAGCCACCATTCTTTCTTTTCATATGCAGTCTGTTTACGTTTGCTTTAGGGTAGAAGGTATGCTGTTCCTTCAATAAGCCAGGCAGGTAATAGCTCTGGGTTTTGGATGACATCAGTCAGAGATGCAGCTAAATTTTGGTGTAAATCTGTCGGACAACTTAGCCAAAAGTTAGGAATTCGGTCCAGTCCTGGAGTTTTCCATGTGTGAGACTTCCTAAAAACACATCTTAGCTCTTCTATTCCTATTCTATTTCTGCTCTTCAATTTCATCCAGTCTCACTTTCTCACGCTCTATCCAGTCAGCTTTAGCATTATATTCTTTTTTGTTGCTCCATATCTTCTTCCAGAACTCTTCCATTTCCACAGTTTTAAGTGGCTCCTTTACTTCTATCTTACTTTTTCCAATTTCCCAGTAAAATCTCTTTGCATCCGTCTTGAATATCTTGTTTCGTCAATAATATTTGATTCTTTTGTCATACCTTCCAAGCCGTCGGGCTTTCAGTTGTATTCGTTGTTTCAATTGTTTCTTGGTTGCAGGGAGGTTTATAAAATCTTAATTTTATATTTTTGCTTGATTTTTCTAGCTTGTTTCGTCTTAACATTTACTCCTCTAGCAAGTTCATCGAAAACTGACACATCCCCACCATAGATTCGATCTCTTTTCGTATTGCTACTTTCCACTTAGGAGGTCTATTTACATGGTTGGTCCTTTTCTTTGTCGTCCTGATACCTAGTTGAGCAGTTACAACTTTAGCAGTGGAATAGATGAGGTTATTTAAGGTTGTAAGGTAGTTTCTTTTATTACTTAAGACCTGTCTAAGAGTTATATATCATTTATATATATATATATATATATATATATATATATCATGATTATGTTGCTGTTTTTCATGCTGTTTGAGAACTTTACCGGTGGTTCTCTATTGATGATGTCAGTAGACTCAGTCTTGCCAAGTTCTCTGATAATATCTTTTGCTTCTATGATCTCTTCATTATTCATCTCAAATTCTGCGTTATACCTATACTGGTGTACTTGAGGTAGGTCTACTTTCTCCTCTTTTCCGTATATCTGTGCTTCGCTATTCCTTCTTCAGGTTCCTCATTTGGATGTACTGCTCGTACACTGGGTCCTATGCATCTGTTACATATTTCATCTGCATTGTTGCTGTTTTCATTTGGTCTACCAAGAGATATTTGTGTCCAAATTTGGCTAATTTCAGCGTCAGTTAACCTTTTATTCTTAATGATGTCTCTACGTACATTACTTAGTTTATTTGCATCTATATATCTGCGTACATCATTACCTATCAAGTTTCTCCATGAATTTAGTTGGATTTAGTCGGGCTGTATAGAAAGCTTTCAACACAATTCTATAATTCTCTATAATCCTCTCTAGTCCATTTTATGTGTTTTGCATTAAGTGATGTTTTTGGTGGTGTCACTACAAGCCTAGAGTTAGGGTTATCCTGGATCAGGTCACCTAGTAGATCGTTTTTTAGAAAGTTTGTTCCAGCAGCAGAATTTTCGACCCCAGTTTGGTTCCCCACTGAGTAATGCTGTCCTTGTACCGAGTGATGACCGACCCGGTGTGAGTTTTGGTTTGTCATTAAGGCATTGACAGTGAAACAGGTCCGTTTGATCAGAGTCGACTGTTTGACCTCACACGGCTTCCTTGTTCTGCGAATGGATATATTTATCACATCGTAGGCTGATAGATCGAAAATCACCTCTATTTTTTTTTGTGTGGGAGGGGGCTATGTTTCCTGGCATAACAGTTTGATTATGTTTTAAACTGAGTGACTAATTTGCTCTTTTTTTTTATTCGGTTGTAGGAAGTTCGGTGGGGCGTCGCTCATGACATGCATTCTTTTATTTTCCGAGTGTGTAGGTGTGTGTCGTGTAGGAATTATTTCTGTAGCTTATAAATATTAACATGTGTACATGGATGCGTGGACAGTTGCATGTATAGGTAACTATTCAAATTACGAACTTACTATGTAAGTAGTGTTTTTCCAGGTTTCCTGGTGCTGGATTCGACTTCTCGTGAATGTTGCATTGAGATATCGTGCATTAAAGAAACTACCATTTATCTGATAAAAATCTTTCCGGTTTTTTAGTTCCTTTTCTTTAACAGAACGTTTCCCACAGTTGTATTGCGAAGTTATCATTCCATCGCACCAAAGTTATTGGATTGAGTTTGTTTTGTGGAGAGAGCTTCTTAGTATATGTCCATGTTGTTATTTAGCCCGTAGCTATTGTTATTATTATTATTATTATTATTATTATTATTAGTAGTAGTAGTAGTAGTAGTAGTAGTAGTAGTAGTAGTAGTAGTAGTAGTATTTTGTTTCAGTTTTCATTAATTAGAGGTGTTGTTTTATGGAGTGGGAGGACATTAGAGTTATCCTCATTTGCACTTCATAATTGCCGTCTGCAACATATATCTAACGAGTGGAAATTATGAATTAGCAAAATGATACATAATTCAGCCATTTCTGACATCGTAATGTAATTGTATTTAATATAGTAGTCTTGTGTGTTCGAGATTTGTGAGATATTGATGGAAAGACGGAGTTGGAGTGAAAGAGAGGGGAATGAAGAGTGAGTTGCTGACTGAAGGAAGGGGAGAGGAAGAAGAGGACGAAGGGAGATAATGGAGTGAGAGGGTAAGAGGGAGATATGGTAAGAGAGTGGTTAGGGATAGAGTATGATAGAAGGTGAGATAATGATAGAAGAGAGAATATGATAGATTAGCAAGGGAGACAACAAACAGAGTGGGAGAAAGAGAGGAGTAGAGAGAATTGAGAAAGAGAAGAAAATGAAGGAACTAGTGAAAAAGTGAGAGATGGAGAGTGAGAGGAGTGAAGAGAGAATTGGAGGAAAGAAGAAGAGAGAAATGGGGGTAGAAAATGAAACGCAGAAAAGATAAATAAGAGAGTCAGAGAGGGGAAATAACGGAACGAAGACGGGAGGGAATGGAATGCAAGAGAGAGAGAGAGCGATAAAATTATTGAGAATAATATGGGAGAAAATGGAAATTGAAAAGAAAGTATAGAGAAGAAGAGGGGAGAGATGAGAGAGCAGAGACGGGTGAAATATATCTGCGATCGCTAAGAATTGGCACTTTTGACATCGTTCTAAATTTTTAACATTCAAATTTGCCATTTTGCCAGATGGTGTTGGAATATTTTCCTTCAAAGGAGTGAACTATATAATAGCTATGATGTAAACATACAGATACCCTCAATATATACGCGCCTACAAATATGTACAAGCGTGAAACATGGCTTTGCTTAGCTTCATGCTCTGGCTTTATGGGCCTGGGGCGGTCATTCCAAGTTAGAGGTACCATAGGTGTCAACGTGTGTAGAGCAGACCAGCTCCACCAGTGCTGCCCATCCCTGGTCCCCGCCCCCAAAATTTCGGGCTTTGTGCCTACAGTAGAAAAGAATTAGTGGAGGCGCAATGGCCCAGTGGTTAGGGCAGCGGACTCGCGGTCGTAGGATCGCGGTTTCGATTCCCAGACCGGGCGTTGTGAGTGTTTATTGAGCGAAAACAACTAAAGCTCCACGAGGCTCCGGCAGGGATGGTGGTGATCCCTGCTGTACTCTTTCACCACAACTTTCTCTCACTCTTACTTCCTGTTTCTGTTGTACCTGTATTTCAAAGGGCCGGCCTTGTCACTCTCTGTGTCACGCTGAATATCCCCGAGAACTGCGTTAAGGGTACACGTGTCTGTGGAGTGCTCAGCCACTTACACGTTAATTTCACGAGCTGGCTGTTCCGTTGATCGGACCAACCGGAACCCTCGTCGTCGTAACCGACGGAGTGCTTCCATCCAGAAAAGAATTGTTAGCACACCAAACAAAATCCTTAGCAGCATCCCTTCCGTCTTTACGTTCGAATTCTACCGATGTTGTCTTTGTTTTAATGAAGCAATTACCAGTCGAACATTATTTTATCTTTTAGGGATGTTATATGAATTAAATATATTTATGTTTATTTTTCTTAGTTTATAAATAGTTTGTGTTTAAATATGTTCGCGATATTGAAAGAAAAGATTTTGTTTATTGTTCGCTCTCTTCATCTCTCGCTTTCTTCCTTGCTTTCTTTCGTTCCCTCATACTCTCTCACTTTCTCTCTTCCTATCTAGCTTTCCTTCTGTATCTCTCGCTTTTTCTTTTCCACTCGCACTTTCTATCTTTTCCTTTCTCTTCCTTTCTTCTCTCCTTTTCTTTCTCTCTCTCTTTTTCTCTTTTTCTCTTTCTTTCTCACCGCTGAAGTTAATTCTTCTGTTTGCCTTTATTTGTTTCATAGGTTTTTTGTTTTGCTTATATATTATTTTCCTTATTCTTTTACATTGTTGTTTGTTTTATTTGTTTTAATGTTGGCAACTTTTAAGAGAAATGATCAAGAAATTCTGTTGAGTCTGGTGATGAAATATTGCAATTTTCTAATAAACTCCTCTTGCACTGAACCAAAAATGGATTCAAAAAATATTCGTTTGTACAACAGCAGGTATTTGTGAGTGAACTCAACACATTGCTTAATATAATTACATAAATTGTAGAAGGTTTTCTTTTTTTGTTTTTGTTTTTTATTATGACGCAAAACATGGACGGCTTTACTAAATACAAAGAACAATTCACTCTAGAATGTTTTTGAAAACTTGCTGATCCAAGTTTCCCTGTCTCTTGTGTCTTGTCTGCAACAGACAAACTTAAGACACTTTGCGACAAATGACTACCATATGAACAATGGAAGAGCTGATTATTTTAATTAACATCTGATAGTTCAAAATAAACAGCGTACAGTTTTTATAAGTAAAACCGTTGTCAAGGAAAAATATCAAGAGAATAGGAGAAATTATTGCACAGAAAAGCAATTGTCACAAAGTTGGTGAGATTATAATAATAGTTCATAATTTAGGAAAAAGGACAGCAATATTTAGTGGAAATATTTAGTGGAAAAAAGCAAGTTGATTATATCGACCCCAGTGCTTGACTGGTACCCCAAATGATGAATTTTGGTATCCCAAAATGATGAAGGCCTAAATTGACCTTAACGATATTTGAACCCAGAACATAAACATAAAGGAATACTTCAAGGTATATTTTTCGATGTCCTCTCGATTCTGCCAAGTGATCGTATAACATCACAGTGCGTGAATTGTCGGGAGAAAGTGTAGTTAGATTGAAAATTTTCCACACTCAATCAGTCAGTAAGTTTATGTATCCATGATATCTATATATATAAAACTGTAGTTGTGTGAGTGTCTGTCTCCTACGATTTAGATTCCTAACTCCTCCCACATTTTGCGGTGCAGTTTAACCAAATTCGGGTATCTTATAGTCGTGATTAATATAGAGCCCGTCTGGCTATTAGCGCGCGTCTACGATGAGTCTACGATTTTTAAAATAATTTAACATCATATTTTTTATTCCATTTTAATGCATAATTTTTCGTGTGTCGATGGCGGCGGAGTTGGCGTCCATGGTCACACCTGCACCTGTTTGCTTCTCCCCCTTCTTCCCTCCCTCGTGATGCTGTGGGGAAGGGAGTTTAAGGAAATCAACGTGTAATGCGTTGTCAAGGAGACCAGCGTTCTTTTAGAACAACGACTTCATGGCTTGAAGACACCAAAACAGAAATGGCTAAGAAAGCCCGAATTGGTATCTATAAAGGAAGTAACTCTCTAAAAATGCTTATATAGTTATTTCCCTTACAAACCCGAGCAACGCCGGGCGATACTGCTAGTCTATATATATAAAACTGTAGTTGTGTGAGTGTCTGACCCCTTCGATTTAGATTCCTAACTACTCCCACATTTTGCGGTGGCAGTTTAACCAAATTCGGGTATCTTATAGTCGTGATTAATATAGAGCCCGTCT
>NC_043005.1:39808520-39861020 GCF_006345805.1 Octopus sinensis
ACTACAAAATATGTGAGCTATTTCAGACGGCGTAAGTATTCTTCTCACTTCACTTAGTCTTTCCAATTAAATCAAGATCTACTCCGATGCTTTCAAAAAGAACATGAAAATACTTCTATCGATTATATAAAGCGATTTAAAAAATTACTAGAACGAAACTTACTCAAACTTAAACTACTTCATGGCTTAAGAACTTTGACAACAGGCATCTTTCTTTGGCCAAAAAATAGCTATCACAGATAGCAATGTTATTCCTATGCTTGTGATGTTAGTCGATTTTCTAAAGACATCAAAGGCCAGCCAAAATCTATCATAAAGGAGATCGATAAAAATGTAAACAAACCGATATTATTATCACCTTCGCTCAATTCTCATATATCTTCCTACAAAACATGTCCGATGAAGATGACTGCGGAATATACCCAGATAGAAAACCGCAGTTTGAAAATAATTTTTCTAATTTTTCTAAGTTATCATTAAATACCGCAACTCTTGACGAGAATACGGAAGAAAAATGCATTGACAGTATCGCTGGAGACCATATGAACATGTGAGATAGCCGGTATTGGACGATCAGTACCTGTCCGTATACAGCTGCCATTTCTTTGAAAGAACGCCTAAGAGTTACCTGCAGTGCACCTGGTAAAGAAATGTCTCAATGTAGGCAATCCTGGTGTGTAATGAAACTACATGGAGGTATTAACGGCATGCTCCGCAGAATCGAATGTTTTAGTATTATCATGTTTGAAGTAAATAAGTTCATAATATACCAACTACATATGATTTTTTTTCGTCCGGCGTGCTGTTTCTCCTAGTTTGCTGCTTTCTTATGATAATATTCTTATGACTATATTAATGAAACAAATCGAAAATTTTATAGATTCCTGGGGTGGAAATTAATAACTTTACAACCGGCAATCTAGACATTAAATGAAGAATTTCCTTATCGTGAAAAAAAATTAACAAGCTTAGTATTAACTACAATTTTCTTCTGATCTGCAAACGGTATATCAGAATTTGAAATAAAAAAAAAACAATATTTTATTTACTTGAAATCCTTCACAAGAAGATTTTAAATCATTTTGGTTCAAGATCTAGAATAAAAAGAAGGATTTCAAACAGAATCAATGATGGCTCGATAGAATCAAGAAAAAATGCTGTACCTAAAAGTGTAATCGACTTCCAGCAACGCTGTCGGAAAGCGGCATAATGGTATGAATGGGTTGGAGCAACGTGAAAGGAAGTGACTAACTCAAGGTCGCAACACGTCACTGGTTCAAGTATTGAGTCTACAAACTAACAACCATCAGTCCAGCATTCCAAAACCATAGCGCCTTCAGTATGTAAGTGTTATGGCTAGCTAATTTGGTGTATCAGTCTGGCTTTATAGATAGATAGATAGATAGTTAGATAGATAGGTAGATAGATAGATAGATAGATAGATATAGATAGATAGATAGATAGATAGATAGATAGATAGATAGATAGATAAACATACATACATTTACAGAGTGCGATGGGAAAATTGTCGCCATTTTATTTTTTAATTTCCCGCATGCGCATTATATGTATATATGTATGTATATAAATATATATATATGTGTGTGTGTGCGTGTGTGTGTGTGTGTGGTGTGTGTGTGTGTGTGTTTGTAAATGTATGTGTGCATGCATCAGTGGCATTTTTTAGAACGTCAGCATTTTGCACCAGTATCCAATTTGTTGTCATCATAGTCAACGCTATCATCATCACCATTACCAACAGAAAAAAACAGCAACAGTAGTAGTAGTAGTAGTAGCAGTAGTAGTAGTAGGAGGAGGAGGAGGAGGAGGAGGGGGAAGGGGGAGAAGGAGGGGGAGGAAGGGAGCGGGGAAAGGGGAAGTGATGAAAGGAAGAAGAGATGAAAATAGAATTAAGGAAGAAAGAAAAGAAAGGAGAAAAGAAACCAAGGAGAGACGAAAAATAAATAAGAAAGAAAGAAAGAAAGAAAGAAAGAAAGAAAGGAATGGATAAGGAAAGAAACAAAGGTAAAGAAAGAAAGAAAGAAAGAAAGAAAGAAAGGAATGGATAAGGAAATGAAACAAAGGAAGAGAAGGAAGGAAAGAAAGGCTAGCACATTGTTTAATGGTGTCCGACCAATTGTCTGTAGTGAAAGAAGCGGTGCTAATGTAATGGCTGTGGTTTTATCGGTAGGTTTTATTGTATCTCTTCTTGGCAATGAACGTTAAAATTGGAATGGCGTTAGGTCGGTAGCCTCGCCAGCCTCGCCAGCTTCGCCAGACAACAGCCACACTCCAGCAGTCATGCCAAAATACAGTGTGACGTCATCTATGAAACTACAAGTCCCACGCAACAATTGCCGGTTTATCACTTCATTTTTGGCTTAGATATGCTCCGTCTTAATCTTCCTTTTACCATTTCTATCTTCTATTCATTTTATTTTATTTCATTTTATTTTATTTTATTTACAGGATGACGAGATGCCGGCTGATTGAATTTCGTAAAACACGAAAATGAAGAGGCTGTGTATAAATAGGAAATGGCTGAAACCGAAAATAGTCGTCCTATCTAAATGACATTCGCAACCCTCCCCCCACACACACACACATACATACACATACACACACACGCACGTACGCACGCACGCACCCGCATATTCACATACACACAAAACATGCTAGACTGAAGCCGTCACTTTGCCTGGCCCTTGAGTGCATTTAATGGAGTTCCCTGTGATGCAAGCATTTGTGTGTGAGTATAAGTGAGCAATACAGGTATGCATCCTGCAGGATAAGCTCCCAAGCAGTAACATATTTCGTTGACACTTTAAATCAGTAGTTCTCAACCAATTTTTGCCTATGGACCACTCTGATTATTTTAGTCATCGCAGGAGTCCCTCATAGCCATTCGACGTTTAAAAATTCCCAGTTTTATCATTAAATATTATTAGGAATTGTATACAAAAATGTTTAAATATTTTGTATAGAAACATAACCAGTTTAAAAAGGCGGTGAGCTGGCAGAATCTTTAGCACGCCGGGCGAAATGCGCAGCGGTATTTCGTCTGCCGCTATGTTCTGAGTTCAAATTCGGTCGAGGTCGACTTTGCCTTTCATCCTTTCGGGGTCGATAAATTAAGTACCAGTTACGCACTGGGGTCGATATAATCGACTTAATACCTATGTCTGTCCTTGTTTGTCCGCTCTATGTTTAGCCCCTTGTGGGTAATAAAGAAATAGGTATTTCGTCTGCCGCTATGTTCTGAGTTCAAATTCCGCCGAGGTCGACTTTGCCTTTCATCCTTTCGGGGTCGATAAATTAAGTACCAGTTACGCACTGGGGCCGATATAATCGACTTAATCCGTTTATCTGTCCTTGTTTGTCTTCTCTGTGTTTAGCCCTTTGTAGGTATTTTAAGTAAAGAAATAAGGAACATAACCAGTTTATTGCAGATAAACTTTAACAACAAAATTCTCCTGTTGAGAACCACCGCTTTAGATAGTCACAACGATATCATAACATTTAAACAAAATTTATTCGCTACTTATTAACTATTCCTCATCAAGATTTTCATAGCTGCGTTGTTAAAAATTTCCTTTCGCAACCACTTAGTTTTGGGTTCGCTCCTACTGCATGACATCTTAAGCAAATGTTATCTACTATAATTGGGCCAATTAATTTCTTGCGAGTGGGTTTGATAGATGGGAAACTGTACGTAAGCCATTGCATATATAAATATGCATTGCGCGCGCTCACGTCGTGTCTAGGTACGTTTCTCTCCACTTTATAACTGGAGTTGGTTTGTTTACGTCCTCGTAGCTTAGTAGTTCGGTAAAAAAAGAGTCCGTTATAGTAAGTGCCAGACTCCAGAAAAAAGTGTAAAGTACTGGAGTAGATTTGAATCAGCTATACCCTTTAATGCGGTGCTCCAGTATGACCGCAGTCCAAAGGCCGAAACAAGTAAAAGAATATAAAAGTCACATGATTCTGTCATTTTGGATTTATTCGAACTCACGCCAACCATCTCTGCTGGAAGCAACAAATGTCCCTTTTCTTTCTTTCTGATCCTTTCAACTCTGTTTATCGCTTCTCCCTTTTCCCCCTCTTCTAGCCTACTCACAAGAATACCAGATATTTCATGAAGTCGTTTATTCCCAATACAAATTATACCCCGTGGAATCTCTTTCTCACTTGTGTTCCTGAATTCCATTAACGTCTAACATTTCACTATCCACGTTCACAGAACCAATATTGTTCATTCCGTTGTTCCATTATAATGAAACGAATGAGAGAGAGAGGGAGAGAAAGTGTGTGTGTGTGTGTGTGACAAAAGGCTGCTTGGGGATTCGGTCATTGTCATTTCTTCTTAGATACAACGATAACAAACAACGTGGAATAGTAATTGATTATGCAATATTTTTCTACAAGGTTTTAATTCCTAGATCTGTTTAATATGACGCTTCATCAGCTTAGCTTCCACTTTCACACTTCACTTTTCATACTCAACCCTGCATTTGCTCGTTTACTTCACTGATAGATAAGTTGATTCGTTAATCAATCGATGAAACAATCTATCATTCAAACTTATTGTTGTCTCGTTAGCCGTTAACTTTTTCTAGCCTGGAGACGACGACGGATATCAGCGGAAACCATATGCAGAGAAAAATATCTTGGAAAAATGCTTAACATTGCATTGCTTAACGTTGTCTTATATAGTTACGATCTCTCTTTCTCTCCCTCTCTCTCTCTCTCTCTCTCTGTTTTTATCCCTTTCTTACCCTCCCTCTCTTCCTCTCCCTCTCACTCTCTCTGTTTTTTTCCTTCTCTTTTTCTCTGTCTCGCTCCCTCCCTTACTTTCTGCCTTTCTCTTCCTCACCTTCTCTACCTCTCTATCTCACTGCCTTACTCTTTTTGTCTTACCCTCTCTCTCACTCTCTCACTGCTTCACTCTTTTCCTCATATCCTCTCTCTCACTCCCCCACTCTCTCTATATTTCTCCATATCTATCTATCTCCCGTTTCTCCCCACCCTACCTCTCGCCCCTCGTCTCTACACCCTGTCTCTCTCCATCTCAATCCACATCACCAATTACTCACATCTCCGCACCATCTTCTCTGTCATCTTCAATCTGGCCAACTGATATCTAAGTGTACATTTAAAATAACTTGCATGCTATAGTTGTAATTATAGGAATAATACTGCTGGTAGTGGTTGTTGTTGCCGATGTTGTAATACTGGAAGAGTTAATTCACTGACAAGAGGATTTGTTTCAGAAAATTGCTATTATGTGATAGCAATCTCTTGAGTTACCAACAACTACGAATCTCATACAAGCAGAATTTTGTCGTTTGTTGACCATCAGTTATTTTAACTGACGCTATTGATGTCGACACTGGTGTCCTTGTTGTTGTTGTTGTTGTTGTTACGGTGGCAAGCTGGCAGAATTGTTAGCACGCAGAACGAAATACTTAACGGTATTTTTGCCGTCGCTACATTCTGAGTTCAATTTCCGCTGAGGTCGACTTTGCCTTTCATCCTTTCAGGGTCGACAAATTAAGTACCAGTGCAAGACTGCGGTCCAGGTAATCGCTTAGACCCCTCCCACTAAATCATCACAGGCCGTGTGCCTTTAGTGGAAAGGATTATTATTATTATTATTATTATTATCATTATTATTGTTGTTGTTGTTGTTGTTGTTGTTGTTGTTGTTGTTGTTATTATTATTATTATTATTATTAAGGTGATGTGCTGGATGAATTGTCAGCACGCCGGACAAAGTGTCTTGTGGCATTTTTTCTGGCTTTGCGTGCTGCGTTCAAATTCCGCCGAGGTTGATTTTGCCTTTCATCCTTCCGTTGAGCACTGGCGTCTAATGCAATTGAGTAGCTCATCCCTTATAAAGTCAAGCCATGTGATTATAGTAGTAGGATTATTATTAGCCGGGGCCCATTGAAAATTTCCAGAAAATCTTGGCCTGAGCTCCTCAACCACGGAGAATATATTGTTCACGCAGGGGTTTCTTGCTCCACCATTCCTCAATTTGTTCCTGCCCGTTCTTTTTAGCACTCTGATTCGTTTTTCTTGCTCGGTAGCAGTAGCGTCGGGTTCTCCATCTAATTCAGGGCTAACACCAAGTTTCCTTGCGAATTTAGAAGCTTCCTTGACTACAGAATGCGACTTTTTGCTCCTTTCATGTTCACACACAAACTGCACCATCAAGTCCTCTGTACTAGACAAGTACTTTTTCATTCTTACAGTAGAGGTTTTATAACGGGATTCTAATTGCATCATTCCTCTTCCCCCACTATTTCTAAGTAGGCAGAAAGTCAACGTCTCTCTTAGGGTGGTATATGCTATTAAATGTCAGTAATTCCTTGCCTTCCTATTTATGAGTTGGAGTTCCGTAAGATTCCAGTTAATGGTATTAAAACTGTACTGACTACTGGAAGGGCTAGGGTGTTAATGGCTTAAGAAAATAAATATGTCCTGAAGACTGAAATTTATTATTATCATTATTATTATTATTATTATTATTATTATTATTATTATTATTATTATCATCATTATTATTATTAACCTCTTCTTTCAATTTTGTTTCCATTTCTTGCCGAGTGTCTTCCATGTAGGGTAAAGAAACTCTCTACATACATTGGTAGGCCATTAAAAAAATGACACCAGATTGTACATTAACAAAGTCATGTGATAGAAAAAAAGGAGAAGAAAGTTAGAGTGAAAAAGGAAAGAAAAAAAAGAAAAAATGAAAAAAGAAAAGAAAGAAAAGAAAATGGAAAAGGAAAGGAAATTCATAGTGGCAATGTTCTTCTCAATACGTATGGCGTACCAGTCAAAACAATCTTTTGCACTTCCTGCATGGATGGTAAGTCAGGGGTCATTCTCAAATAATTTTTAGTTCCTTTTTTGATCATTCCAAGTACTCCTACAATGACTGGTATTGTAACCGTCTTGAAATGCCACATTTTTTCGATTTCAATCAGCAGATCTTTATATTTTTTAAGCTTATCAAGTTCTTTTGCCTTATTATTATTATTATTATTATTATTATTATTATTATTATTATTATTATTATGCCTGAAGTACATTATCTTGCATTTCAGCATTCGTTTAAACAATATCACTCACTCGTTCCGTGTTTCATGACAGCAATATCATAAGCACTATCTATGATCAGGCATATACATCGAAGACATAAATTTCTTAGACGTTACCATACCACACAACAATGTTTCCACCTTCCTCAACTTTTTTATAATTTTTCTTTTTTTGTTTTCTAATAAATATCCGACGAATATTTCGAGGTATTGACAGCACAAATATGTGTTTTAATTTAGTTTCTTTTCAGCAATTTCGATAAGTAGGAAAATCGATTATATAACTGTAAATTAAACGACGACAATGTGTTGTTTGTTAAACAGTGACAACAACGAAAATGGCTTCCACCAGTACGGTTAGGTTTCGAGATGGCAATGAAGCTTACGAATAGTTTACGAGAGTTTCCATTTAAAATTGAAATATGACGAAAGTGAGACACTAAATTTAAGTGTATTGATTCGCTTAAACAGAATAATTAATCAGTCCACTCCTTGTAAAAGAAATCAATACAAGATTGGACACACAGACTTTAGTGTCTTCTTTATAAGCTATTAAAATGCTTAATTAGTGGAGAAATTTAAATTACTTTCTCCTCATATACCGCTATACAATGTTTCTTAGAGAAATTTGATACGTGAATATATGTGTGTGAGAATGTGTATGTCTGTGTACATGTATATTTCTATGTGTGTGTGTACGTATGTATATGCATATAGATAGATAGATAGATAGATAGATAGATAGATAGATAGATAGATAGATAGATGATAGATAGATAGAGAGAGAGAGACAGACAGACAGACGGACGGACGGACGGACTAACAAACTGACAAGCAGATAGACAGACAGGTACTTAGATAGATAGATAGATAGATAGATAGATAGATAGATAGATAGATAGATAGATAGATAGATAGATAGATTGACTGATTGATTGATTGATTGATTGACAGATATGTGTGTGGGCGTGTCTTTGTGTCTGTGTTTATGTTGGCTTGTGACCAAGTGGCTAAGGTATTCGGTTCGTGAGTTCGATACTCGGTGATGCGTTGTTTCCTTGAGCAAGACAATTTATTTTACGTTGCTCCACTGAACTCGGCTGGAAAAAAATAAGTTGTACCTCTATTTCAAAGAACTTTCCTTGACACATTCTCTATCCCACTGAATCTCCTTGAGAACTACGTTTAGAGTACCTGTGTTTCTAGAGTGCTCAGCCACTTTGCACGTTAATTTCATGATCAAGTTGTTCTGCAGATCGTATCTACTCGAATCCTTGATGTTTCAACTTGCTCGATTCCAAGTCACAATGTTGTCGTTTCTACTGTCCTAACCCTAGCCTTAATTCTAACACTAGGCTATGCCCTAGCCCAATACATTAAACCTAAGCCTAACAATAACACTGACACTGACCCTAATACTAACACTAATCATAACACTGATCCTAAACCTAACACTAGCTTTAGTTCTTGCCCTAGCTCTAACCCTAACCTAAGCATTAAAGCTAATCCTCTACACTAACCTAACCCTAAACCTAAACATGACCATAAACCTAAGACTAACCCTAATCCTAGCCATAAACCTAACACTAAACTGAACACTAACACTAACACTAATTCTGAACCTTAACCTGACCCTAACACTCACTCTCACCATAAGCCTAAACTTCAATCTCTATAGAACCCTAGCACTAGCCATAACCATAAAAATTACTCTTATGTTAAGCTTAACACTAACCGAAAATCTAACACTAACCCTCATCTTAAAACTAATCTTAAACCTTAGTCTAAACTTATCCCTAACGTAACCCTAACAGTAACCTTAGCGATACACCTCACCCTAAGCCTAGCACTAACTGTTATCCTAAACCTAAGTTTGACACAACCCTTAAACCTAACCCTAATTCTAAATTTACCCCTAACCCTAATCTTAAATTTACACCTAACCTTAACCTTAGACTAAACTCTAACCTTAAACCTAACACTAACCCTAACCCTTATCCTAACACTAACCCTAAACCTAACCCTAAATCTGACCCTAAGCCTAGACCTAACCCTAACCCTAACCCAAACCGTCACTCTGAACCTAACTCTAAATCTAAGCCTAATCTTAAACTTAATATTAATCTAAACATCAACCTGATCCTTACCCTAACCCTAATCACAACCCAAACTCTAGCCCTAAACCTACACCTGACACTAATGCTAAAGCTGTATCCAGCCCTGACCCTAAACCTGACCGTCATCTTAACCCTAATCCTAAACCTAACACTAAAGCTAACCCTCACCCTAACCTTAACACTAATCATAACCATAACACTAATCCTAAAACTAACTTTAACTCGAAAACTAACACTTACTGTAAGACTCTAACCAACCTTAAACGTAACACTAACCCTAACCTTAAACCCAACCCTAAACCTAACGTTAATCATAACCGTAACCGTAACTATAAACCTTATCCTAACCCTAACTCTAACCGTAAACCTAACGTTAAACTACACCCTCACAGTAACTCTCACCCTCACCTAAACCCTAAACGTAACCCTGAATTTAACACTAACCTTGACCCTAACCGTAACCGTAATCTTGACTGTAAACCTAATCCTAACCTAACACTAACCCTTACCTTAACGCTATTCCTAACGCTCACCCTTAAACTAACCCTAGTCCTAAAGTTCACACAAATCCTAACCCACAAAAAAAGCATTGAGACTAACACTAACCCTAACACTAATTCAACGCCAACCTTAACCCTAACCCTAAACATTAACTTAATCCTAACCCTCAGTTTAACTCTAACTTAACCCTAACTCAAAAACGAACTTGAACATTAAGCCTAACCCTAACTTTAACTGTGACCCGAAGACTAAAACTAACCCTAATCCTCAGCCTAAATCTAACTTTAAAACTATCTATATCTCCAAACCTTACCATGGCGCTAACCCTAATCTTAATCCAAACCTTAACCCTAACTCGGAGCGTGATCTGTACGTAATCTGTACGGTCGACTTATATAGGCTTCCCAGTTACTGGAAGGGTCCCAGTTACTGGAAGCTGAACGCATCCTTTCCGGCACGCAAGGCCTATAGAATCCAGATTAGTGAATTAGTCAATCGAGCGTTGACGGGAAAAGTCGTCAACAACAAATGGTTCACATTAGTACGTTTATATATTTGTTGTGCAAAATTTTTTATGTGAAGTCGTGTGTTGAAACAGATATTGTTATATTTCGGAATGGTCATTTTGCCAGTTTAGCTAATAAAAACACACGCACTATATATTTGGTGTTACTTTGCTTCAGTGTTATTTATTTTTTACATTAATCTTAATCTTATTTCGGCCAGAGTTCGTTCGTCACACTCCTGTGACCGCATCAGTGGTCCTTTGTTTTCTTCTTTCTTATTTGTGTCTCTCCTTACTAACCGTCAACCATTTTGTATTTCTATTGCATGTCTTCATTTGCGCATGCTTATATCTCTATGTGCGTCTGTTTATTTAGTGTGTGGGGGGGATGCCTGTAATATTTGTATCTTCTGTTTATATACGATCATGTAATTTGTTTTTGTTGTTGTTGTTTTTGTTTATTCTTATTTTGTTCATGTGTTTACATCCAATTATAATTATAATTACATATGCTTGTATGCCCCAAAAAGCGTGATTAGAGTAGAAACAATAGGGTTTACTAAAAGAGTCGCGTTCGAGAAAACTAGATTAAAAGGTGAGCTAGTTAGAAAGTTAGAAGAGGTTTTTATGAACGGAAGTGCAACTGACGTGCTTGCAGCGAGATTGACACTGGACCTATTCTTCAATACAAAGCACGAAGGCGGCGTTGTTAGAGCTAGGGTGCGTACTCTAAGACACGAGGGGGCGAAAACTGTTCGATGGGTTCGGGTAGTGTTAGCATGTCGAGGCAACAAAGCTACAATCTGGTCGTGTCTTGTCCTGGTCTACGTCTGCCTTGACTGGAGCGCCTACTCTTTCACTTTCTGTAGCCGAGAATGGCTACTCTTTCGCTTTCCTTTGACCGGGAAGGGCAAGCAGTTTTTATCAGCCTGGTGGCCATGGCGAAAGAGTTCGTTTGGTGGACATGTTTGAAAGGGCTGAAGACCAGCACTTTTCTTTCCAGCGAAACCGATAAACTTTTCTTTTCGGTGAAAATGATAAACTTTTTGAGGTTTCACTAGAAGAGGAAAATCAGTGTGGAGAGGGAAATACTGCTTTCCAGGCAGTTTGTTGAGAATTGGATGAAATAGGCAAGCATTGCTCGAGTGAATGGGCCTCCTCTGATTGTGCGCCTGTAGACTGGAGAGAGAAGACTTCGAGAGGACACCTGCCCAAGCGGTCGGGGTGTGTATACACGCGCGCAGCACACACACACACACACACGCGCGCGCAGCACACACACACACACACACGCGCGCGCGCATCCATCCTCATATGCATGTGTGTGTATGTATGAGTCTGTTCGCTTTGTTGCATACACTTCGTTCAACACATATACAGCGGATATAACTACATACCATACACAACACAACATACAATACATATCTTCCGTACACATCGTATAAATGTGTGTATGAGAGAGTGGGGGAGAGGGAGAGTTTAATTCAAGTTCATCTTGAGAGAGTTCAACTGATTGCTAGCAAAGCAACAAGACTTTTTGAGTTGAGTTCCTTGTGTTTGTAAATGTGCTTCACCACATGGTGTTGGATGACAGGCGATTGACTATAAATCAAATAGCCAATGCTATTATCGTATCCCATGAGAGAGTTGAAAATATTCTGCACAGTGAATTTGGCGTGATAAACGCATCTGCTCGGTGAGTGTCACATCTCCTGATATTTGATCAAAAGCGCACCAAGCTGATCACATCATGGGAAAATCTGGCATTGTTTGAGGTAGATCCATCTAGTTTCCATTGAACGTTTCCTAAACCAGATTGAGTGTTGGCTTCATCACTTGAGCTAGAGACGAAGAGACCATCCAAACGCCCGGGAAAACTGACGAAAGGGGTCTTGTTTAATCAGGACAATGCTCCAGCACACAAGTCCTTGTTTTCAATGGCTACTGTGCGTGATTGTGATAATGACGTCTTGTCTGCTGTTGATGACGTTTTTGACCAACAGACACAGAGCTTCGTCACTAGGGGAAGCCAAGCACTGCAACACCGATAGAAAAACTGTATGGATCGCAAGGGGGACTATGTTGAAAAATAAACCTCATTTGGTTGCATTCGATGAAAGTATCTTAGTCAGCTTAAGAACTTTTCGACCGACCCTCGTATGTGCTGCTGCCAAATATCTGGAGAGATGTGCACGTCCTACACCCCAGCAAAATGGTAAGTCACGTAGAGCTTATTCAAGCGGTTATTAAATATATATATATATATATATATAGATAGATAGATAGATAGATATACAGACAGACAGACAGACAGACAGACAGACAGACAGACAGACTGACAGACAGACAGACAGACAGACAGACAGACAGACAGACAGACAGACAGACAGTCGAGGCATGTAAATGTTTAATTGGAGAGCCTTGGTATTAATATGCACGCTTGCATTCTCTTTTTCTAGCTTCGGCTGCTAATGCTAGGTGGGTCTCACCTTCATATCTTCAGCTCCGCTCAAATTGTAACAACACTAAGTGAACGGTATCTCGTAGTAAACTTACACTCATGGACTTTAACGTCAAAATGTCCATAAGAACATGTCCGACACCAGGCGAGATATAGGACAACGAACATCGGTTTCCTCCATCACCCAACATCAGTAATATCGAATCCACACTATAAGAACTGGGGGGATTCAAACACGTAAGGACTCAGCTGCTGCCGAGTTATCTTGGTAATGTACACAACCATAACTACGAACATAGAGTAGTATCAACAACGACTTCCACTGTTACTTCTACTATCAAAAATGTTAGACCCAACCACTACTACAACCAAAGTCATTGTTGTCACACTGCTATCTCAAACTAATATATATTGACTACTGCAATACAACGACAATGACGACGGCTGACAAACGACATGATAAACGATTTGTAAATAGATATTTTTTCTTTTGGTGTCACGTTTTAATGTTTAATTCACAGTTTGCTGACATCATTCTTTGTTCCGCCAGGAAATATGACTATCCTTACAGAAAATAAGAAAGATGTTAATTCGACTCGAAAAAGTGAAAATTATTGTTAATTGAGTCAGACCTATTTCTCTTAAGAAACATCTGGTAGCTTCACATGTACTACATTTCTTTAACAAAATGTTTTATCATATAAAATACTGTCTTTTAAACCGTAGAGTTTCCTAACAGCCTATTTACCAATTGCTTTCGTATAAGAAACTTGAGAAAAACTTTCAACCATTCCTGATGACTGCCAGGATTGTTTTCTTAACAATCGGTAAATTGGCTGTGAAGGCTATAACATCATATTTTATTAATAATAATATACCCATTCTATTGACCAATATATGAGCATGCCTAGTTAGACAAATAGTGCATAAAAGAATGAGGGAGAGAGAGAGAGAGAGAGGGAGAGAGAGTAAGCACACAATCAGATACCTTCACGCACGCATGTAATCAAATAGTGGCACAGTGACACGGTTATTTGTATAACCAACGAATTCCAAACTTCTGCAATGACGCTTTTCACGGAAGAGAATGACTCCAGCCTTGATATATTGATCGGCATTCAGCTACGCAAAACTATTTCAAAATTGCGAATGCTATTGACAAAAACAAATACATATATATATATATATATTATATATATATATATATATATATATTATATATGTATGTATGTATATATATATATATATATATATATATAATATATATATATATATATATATATATATATATGTATGTATGTATATATATATATATTATATATATAATTAAATATTAGGGAATAAATCCAAATTTACAGGGAAAAATCAGATTTAGGATTAAATCGATTTTATAATATTATTCGAGACAATATGTTAGAGATGCTAAGGTGAGCTAAAGTTCATAGATGTATATAATGATTTTTCATGGTAGTTTTTTAAAGAATCCATTCATAATAAATTTTTTTAAGTAGTGTTGGTTTGCCACGTGGATATAGTTTTTAGTTCATTTTCCTATTTCTCCATTCATAATTTAAATGACGTTACTTTTCCATGGCGCGTATTCTTTTTTACATAATTATTTCTATGGTAAACGTAATTTTGCTTTGATTTTTTTAACGGCTAAGAATTTAATTTCACTTCATAATTTGACACTGAATTGTAGTATGTATTTTATTTATCCTTATGTCATATTGTTATTTTTGATATTCTGGTTAATTACGATGTATTTAATGTTGTTTTCATAGGTGTGTTATGTATATGAGATTGTGTGCGAGTTTTTAGTTGTATAATTTATTTATCTGTATGAGTGTGGGTGTGTAAATATTGTTGTATATATCGAGTTTAGTGAGTATGTATATGCGTATATGTGAGGGAGTATATGTATCTGTTGTGTGTGTGTGTTTTTTGCGTGTGTGTGTGTTTGTGTTGAATGTGTATATGGGTTGTTATTTAGGTTTTGGGATGTATGGTTTAATTTGTCTGTGTGGGAGGGAGTGGGTTTTGGTGTATATTGAGGTTTATAAGTTAGTATAGGTATGTGTATAAGTCGTGGGTCTGTGTTTACGAGTGTGTATTTGTGTGTGAATGTTTAGGTTAGGGAGATTGCTATATAGGTTTGTTATAGAGTTTGCAAAGGAGATTTGTTGTTATAATGTTTTTAGGAGTTTTGGTTATCATGGTTTTTTTAGGGAATTCGTGGTAATTTGTCTATAACCGCTATATAGGTTTGTTATAGAGTTAGTAAAGGGAGATTTTATCATTATATGTTTTTATGAGTTTTGGTTATCATGGTAGGTTTGATAAGGAATTTGTATAATTTGTGTCTATTTGCGATGTCTGTTGTTTTATTGCATTGTTTCATTCATATTTTTAAGTAGTGTTCGTTTTACCAAGTGAATAATTTTTTAATTCCATTTATTCCATTTCTCCGTTCATAGTTTTGAGTGATGTCCGTTTTCTAGAGCGTGAATGTGGTTGTATGTGTGTGTGTGTGGGAGTATGAATAAGTATTGTGTTGAAGTATTTAGCTATTTTATTTATTTATAGTTGCCTAGACATTTTATGTGTATGTATAGGGATATTATATAGGTGTGTGATTTAGTGTATGTAGTTAGATATGGTTATATAAATTAGGTATATGCGTATGGGTGTATATATAGTTTATTATTATATTATTATTATTTTTTTTTTTGTTTTGTTTTATATTTTATTTTATATTTTATATTTTATATTTTATATTCAATTGTTGATAGGTTTTTAGTTTATATATTGTTTATATATTGTTTATATATGGATTATAGATAGGTTAATATGGATTATATACTTATATTTTTTCATTCATACTTTAATTATTTTAAAATTATTATTTTTATATTTTAAAATATTGATTTTTAGATTGGAAGTCCACCTGAAAATTGTCGATCAAGACAAAAACGATTGTAGTGGCGGTTTTTTTTGACTATTTATTAAAATTTTATGTATTGATTAAGTCTTTCCTTGTTTGTTTTGCAAAATAGTGGTTTTGTCTCGAATAATATTTTATATATATATATATATATATATAATATATAACTTAGAATAACTTAGAAAGGTTTTTGGCCAGTATTGGCCAGGCCATGTCTAACTTAATAGCACCACCTGGCGAAGTCTTTCAGTTCAGGATTTGGGCACCAAGGCCCATTCGAGCAGAGAGTTATTGTTTGCGGAGACATATCCGGGTGTGTGGTTTGTCCGGTACTGTTTGAAGGAATTTGTCCAAAGACTTCTTGAATTTTGTGTGGTCAGTTTCTTTTTTGACGTGTCCTGGTGTAATGTTGAAGAGAGCAGGTCCAAATGAGGTGAAATAGTTGTGCCGTATTGTCGTTATGTGATGCGATTTAGATTTTTGTTGTGGACGGATGGCACGTGGTCCAAGCCTTGGATGCATTTTGAAGGTGATGCCAACATCATTCGGACAGTGCTGATGGAATATTTTCCACATCATACAGATAATGTAGCGTTCACGGCGTCGTTGGAGTGAATACAATTTCAGCTTCTCTAGTCTACCCCAGTAGTCAAGGTCTGACATGCCATCTATCTTTTTTGTGATTGACCTTTGGGGAGCTTCAATTCTCATAATATTGTTTTGTGTAGGGAGACCACAGTGGACAGCAGTATTCAAGGTGGGGTCGGGCAAAAGTGGAGAAGAGAAGGATAATAGCGTGGGAATCTCTCGACTGGAAGGTTCTGAGAATCCAGGAACACATTCTGCGGGCCATGTCAACTTTGCTGCTTATATGTGTAGCCCAGCTTATGTTGTTGTCCACTGTTACTCCCAGGTCTCTGATGTTGTTGGATGCCATGAGAATTTCTCCAGAAGGAAGAGAGTATGGGAGTTTCAGAGCGTCCTCCCTTCCAAAGTGGATCAGTTCGAATTGTCTTCATTTAGCAACATGTTATTCTTTTCCGCCCATTGGACAACAGCCAGTAGGTCTGACTGAAGGTTTATTCGGTCATCCACGCCATTGATGACCTTCTGGAGCTTGGAATCATCAGCGAAGGTTCTGATGTTGCTGTGTTTGATGGTGTCAGTAATATCATTTATGTAGATGATGAAGAAGTGGGCCCAACACAGTGCCTTGTGGGACACCACTGCTGACTTTGGCTGGGCTGGATTTGACTCCCTCGACTACAACATGTTGGATTCTGTTAGAGAGGAAGCACTTGATCCATTGCAGCAGCTTTCCAGTGACACCAATATTGGACAGCTTTCTCAGAAGATCTTATGATCAACCCTGTCAAAGGCCTTGCTGAAATCAAGGTAGATGACATCAGTGTTGGAACCCTCTCCCAAGGCTCTCAAAATGTCATCAAAATGATGCAGTAGCTGCGTCAGGCAATCTCTCCCATTACGGAATCCATGCTGGTTGGGGTTCAGCATATTATGACTCTCAGGAAGTGAGTCATACGCGATCTCAGCACCCTCTCAAATACCTTGATGATATGAGAGGTGAGTGAGATTGGACGGTAATTCACGGCAAGCGATTTGTTTCCTTTTTTGAAAACTGGGACAACAGACTGGGATAGAGGTCTTCTGGTATATATCCAGCATTCAGTGAGTTCCGCCACAGATTGGCTAGAGGGGGTGCAAGTTGGTTTTGACACATCTTCAAGACACAAGCAGGGAACCTATCGGGACCTACTGCTGAATTATGCTTCATTTCCTTTATTGCTGCTAAGACATCAGGAGCGCCAAATGTTATGTCCGATAAAGTGTATTGGGGAGTAACATCACTGATACAGCCCAGATCAGTCATATCAGGATTGCTGAAAACAGAGCAATATTGTTTCTGCAATATTTCTCCCATGGTTTTGGCATTGTCTTGAAGAGTACCATTTTCATCAATCAGAGGGCCAACAGTAGAACCAGTGACTCTGTGTTTTTTTGCAAATGAAAAGAACACTTTGGGATTGAGTTTGATCTTCTCAATGGCCCAGACCTCTTCAGCTCTTCGCTGACTATTGATGATAGACATCATGTTGTTTTGGAGTTTATGTTTTTTAATCTCTAGCGACGAGATGGCAGTCAGGTTGGTGTGTTGCTGTTGACAGTATTTCAGCATGTTGATTCTTTTAATTTTCCTTATGAGAGATTTTCTATTTCTAGGGATTCGACACTTAGATTTGTTTGCAGATCTTAATGGAGTGTGTCTTGCACATATGTTCGTGATGGTGTCTACAAGTGACTGCCAGGACTTTTTGATGTATGTGTGCGTGAAGGACCAATCGACTTGTGCAAGATCATTATTGATCGCTTCCCAGTTTGCATTGTGGAAATCCATAGTGTCAAATGGATGAACAGGAGGAATGACATTTGTTTTGCATTTTGGCCAGTGAAATCTCAGATCACAGAGAACCATGTCATGGTCGGAGAGTAGGGTTTTCTCCACTGCAATATTGTGGATAGTATCAGTGTGATTGCTGAAAATTAAGTCTAAGACGTTTTTGTGACATCTCGTTGGTTCGAGTACCAGTTGGGACAAGAAGAAGTCATCCATGAAGTCAAGAAACGATTCCACTGCCTCCCTGTCAGGGGTTGAGAGAGAAGAACCTGGCGGCAGACTGTTTGAAATCTCCCATCATTAAAATGTTGTCAGGTTGACACTGCTGAATGAAACACTTTATGCTGTTGAGGCATTCCTTGAAGCATGGTAGGGGCGTTTGGGGTGGTCTGTAGAGCCCAACTACTGTTAAGTTGTTGGTTTGACTGAATACAGCGACTGCTTCGCAGTATCCATTCGAAAATATGTTCATGGCTTCTGTTGAGAATGAATCATGGACATAAATGGCAGTCCCACCCTTTCTTCTGCCAACACGATCAGCACGAATGGTTTTGAAATTTTTAACTTTCACCTCGGCTTCAAGTGGAGGTCACTAAGATGGGTTTCAGTGAGGACGAAGAAAGGGATGTGATTTGGATGGGCCTCGACCCAGTCCTCCAGGAATCTTATCTTCCATTTTTGTGTATTGGTGGAAGGGCTGATGCCTTGGGCATTAAGCAGAAATGTTGAGGCGAGAGTGGATGGTTTTAATTGTTTTGGTGATTTGTTTATTTGATTGCTTTTTAATGGCATGTGTAGTGGGGTAATAGTGGTGGATGGCGGTGGGTGATAGCTCGGATGTTTTTTTCCAGTTCTTTTGCTAGATTCATTATAGCTAAAAAAGAGGAAGAAGAGGTGGTTTCCTGTCTAGGGAACCGCAGTGACTGTGGCCGCGGCTATTTTTATGTGAGTGGTTATCTTTAAATGTCCGACGAGTCCCCGGGAGATGGGTAAGGGGCAATCCCTGTGCAAACACAATCTGTCTCGCTGGGAATAGCGGCAGATTTGGGGATTCCTTGTTTGAGATATTGGTGGTTGTGGTGATGTTGTATTATGGTGGTTGCTGTTGTAGTTTGTGGGGATAGAGCGTTTTGTTCCAGGTAAATGGGTGAATTTGCAGTCTCTATCAGTGCACAGTCTATGGCGAAGAGAATATCGGCAAATGATGGGGTTTCGAGTGGGTGTGTAGGTGCGTGTGTGTGTGTGAGCTGTGAAAGGTGTAGATGATAGTTTGTTGAAGTTTTGGCGACCTTTGTGACCTGTAGGAGGTAAATTCCTTGAGATAGCATTAGTAGTAGTAGCTGTAGTAGTAGTAGTAGTAGGTAGAAGAGATGTTGACAGTGGTAATGATTGAGGAGGTCGATTCCAAGACAAAGATGTTTGTCGATATATAGTGGGAGTAGTACTAGTAGTAGTAAGCAGAGGAGATGGTGTTGACAATGATGATGATTGAGCTGCTGGGGCAGTGAAAGGAAGGGGTGGTGCTTCCTGCTGTGTGACCCTGATGACTGGGAGGTCAATCGTTTCATTTAGCAAATCGGCCATTGTAGATGAATCAAGGAGTGGTTCATCCTGTTGTTGTTGTTGAGGTTGTTGTTGTTGCCTCTGAGGTTGTTGCTGCTGAAGCTGTTGTTGTTGCTGTAGCTGTTGTTGTTGTTGTTGAGGTTGTTGTTGTTGTTGTTGCGCCGGTGATGCGTTCGAAGAGAAAACACATCTCAGTTTATCGAAGTGTTTATTTATTAATTTAAAAGCAACTTCGATTTGTTTTAATTTATTTTGTATCTGCTGTTCAGATCGAGTTTGCAAATGGTGAACTGTTCGTTTAGCAATTTCGTTCAGACACGAAGCACCTATGCTCTCTGTTTCGGTAAGGCCATGCCATGTGTTGATAAGAACGTCGACTTCATTATCAGACCAGTTTTTGTTGGATTTTTGGTGGCTAGCCATTCTGGTTGATATGTTTTATTAAATTTTATTTTGTTCGTTCGTTTTGTTGATTACTTTTAATCATTATTATTATTTTTTTTTTAAGAAGTATGTAGAATTGATTGTACAGAATGTTTGTTGTAATACTGAGAAGTTTGTATTTGAATTATGAGCTTGTAGTTATTTATCTTTCTTTTCTTTTCTTTTTTTTTTCCCTCTTTTTCTAATTTTAATGTGTGGGTGATCCTTTAGTTATCAGAAGGTGTTTGAAAATATTTGGTCGTTTGAAAATTATGAAAATAGTTTGTGGTTAAGGAAAAGTCTACTCACGAGTTGGGAAAAAGCGTGGTTTCAAATATACAGGAATATATGTGATGGTCAATTACGACGAATGTAGCTGTGAAGCTTGCTGCTGACCGGCGCAGAGAGGAGTAAAAACACGTCTTATCGTCTCAGCTTACAATGACTATATATCCATATACATATATATATATATATATGTATATATATACATATATATATATACATATATATATAAACACACACACACACATATACATACATACATACATACATACATACATACATACATACATACATACATACATACATACATACATACATACATACATGCATACATACATACATATAAAAGAGTAGGCAAGAAAACGAGAGAGAACGTGTGTGTGTGTGTGATAGGAGATGGTGTGGTGGAGAAGCAAAGAAGTCTCGCTGAATCAAAATGAAGTGGACCAATGATGGTTTCTTAAGACCTCCGTCAAGAAAGTACATCGAGATTTCAGAGATGATAGTTCTTAGAAATTACACCGTCAATTGGCTTAACTGATGGGATTCTTGCCAGAATGATACTAAACATTATTCTAGTTTTTACCGATTGCACATCTTCAAGTACTATTTCCAGTGAAAAACAACCATGTTTGCCGCTATCTTACCTCACCACCCCGACGCTATTTATATACGTGCTTTTAGGAATTTACTTCTAAATATTGAAAGGTTGCGAGTTCAAAGGATCGACTTTTTTTCTTTACTTTTATTTTTATTTCGCTTTTGTCTTTATTATTATTATTATTATTATTATTATTATTATTATCATTATTATTATTATCATCATCAGCAGCAGCAGCAGCATTATTTGCTGTTTTTTTCTTATTGTTTTGGCTTTTCTTCCGCAGTATGTGTTTTTTTTTTCTTTTTCTGTTGTATATTTCATTGTTTTTATTTGTTCATTTGTCAGTTTCTTTGTTCGTCTAGGAATATTCTTTTATTTTTTTCTCAAACACACAGTGTCAGTCAAACTACAATACATTATTAGTAGTCACCGAAGGAGAAACGATTGCTTTATCCAAATAGCTATTTACATGTATTTGGCGGAGAAATTCTTCCTTTTAGCTTCGAGGTGGAGTACATGGACATCCATATGCGTATGTAAGTAATGTGTGTATACACATTACTTACATAAGTGCATTAATAGACAGACAGATAATAGATAGAGAGTGATGTAGACAGACAGACAGACAGACAGACAGACAGACAGACAGATAGATAGATAGATAGATAGATAGATAGATAGATAGATAGATAGATGGATGTATGGATGGATGGATGGATGGATGGATGGATGGATAGACAATGTGACGGAGAGTGTCAGTGCATGTATATATACAGATGTGTATGTATATAAAAAAATCTTGAGCTAAATTTGTACATACAGTTACATGTTTGAGTATTTGTATTTATAAATATTTTAAACAATGAATTAATTTGTCAATATATGTGTGCAGATGTGTGTGTATACACACGAGCACACACACTTATATCTGTATCCGTTTATATATTTATGTAGATATGTACAATCGTATTATTCTTACCAAAGTTTATAATTATAAATAACTTGACGCATTCACTAATTACTTACATTACCAGTTCTGTGTGTGTGTGTGTGTGTGTGTGTGTGTGTGTATGTGTGTGTGTGTGTGTATGTGCGTGCATGTGTGTACGTGCGTGCGTGTGTTTGTGTGTGTGTGTGTGTGTGTGTGTACGAGCGTGCGTGTGTGTACGTGAATGCGTGTGTTTGTGTGCGTGTGTGTGTGGTTTATGGGTGCTTTCTATATTTTTCTTAATGTTCGGTACACAATTGAAGGAGACCCTTAAGCTGTACCTATTAAACAAACATCCCGGTCTGTGTGACTGTGTGAAGTGTTCGTCCACCAATCTAAGGAAAATTCTTCCCACGCAAATTTTAACATTGAGAGAAAAGGGTGGAGCAAACAAAACGACATTTTAGTAAGTAAATAAATAAGTTGACATAATAGGCGCAGGAGTGGCTGTGTGGTAAGTAGCTTGTTTACCAGCCACATGGTTCCGGGTTCAGTCCCACTGCGTGGCACCTTGGGCAAGTGTCTTCTACTATAGCCTCGGGCCGACCAAAGCCTTGTGAGTGGATTTGGTAGACGGAAACTGAAAGAAGCTCGTCGTATATATGTATGTATATATATACATATATATATGTGTGTGTTTGTGTGTCTGTGTTTATCCCCCAAGCATTGCTTGACAACCGATGCTGTTGTGTTTACGTCCCCGTCACCTGGCGGTTCGGCAAAAGAGACCGATAGAATAAGCACTGGGCTTACAAAAGAATAAGTGCCGGGGTCGAGTGGCTCGATTAAAGGCGGTGCTCCAGCATGGCCGCAACCAAATGACTGAAACAAGTAAAAGAATAAAAGAGTATAATACAATGTCTAAAAGTTGATGAACCATCTATTGATCCCCTCCATTTTCTTATTGCTTTCTCTCTATATTCATACATACATACATGCAAACATACATACATACATACATACATACATACATACATTCATACACACATACATACATACATACATACATACATACATACATACATACATACATACATTCATACACACATACATTCATACATACATACATACATACATACATCATACATACATACATACATACATACATACATACATACATACATACATACATACATACATACATACATACATACATACATACATACATACATACATACATACATATTGGGTCATCCTATAAACTACCTGCATCAACTTCCTATAAAAGCAGGTAGTAATTTTATCTTATCCTTATTCTCGGTGCAAGTTTTGAAGAGTGCAGTTATTTTTTCAAGACTACAATGGAAGTGACAAAGGAGCATATTCGGCATAATTTGCTTTATAAGTTCAATAAAAGCAACAACGCAACGGAAAATGCGAGGAATATTAATGCAGTCTATGGGGCTCGGACAATGAGCGTAAGCCAGTGTCAACGGTGGTTCCAAAAATTCTGAGCCGGAAACTACAGTCTAGAAGACGAGCCTCGTCCTGGAAGATCTGTAGAGCATGACGAGGACGCCCTGAAAAACCTGGTGGAACAAAAATCCTATCGTAACTGTCGAGGAACTAGTAGAGAAGCCTGGATTCAACCATTCATCGGAAAAGTCAGCAAATTGAGTCAATGGGTTCCTCACAAACGTACCGAGTCTAATTGCTCGCAGAGAGCGAATATGTATTCTTCTTTGCTGTCACATCTCACGAATGAACCTGTTTTGGAGTGAATAGTGACTGGTGAAGAGAAATGGGTTCTCTATAAAAATGTCAAGCGCCGAAGAGAGTGGATAGCGAAAGGAGAAACACTGGTACCCCAGGCTAAAGAAGGTCTTCACCCATGTGATATGTTGTTATCTGTTTGGTGAGATATGAAAGGTTTAGTCCACTTTAAACTTTTAAACCCAAACCAAACGATAACAAAGAAGATCTACTGCGAGCAGCTTGAGTGGCTTAAATCAACGCTGGAAGAAAAACAACCATCTTTAGTTTCAAGACGAAAAGTGTTTTCCCATCATGATAATGCTCGGCCACATGCAATGAGGATAACATTCCAAAGGCTGGAGCAGTTTGAATAGGAAACGATGCCCCACCCAGCATATTCGCCAGACATTTCCCCATCTGATTATCATTTATTCCGCTGTCTTCACAATTATTTGGATGGAAAAAATATAAATTCTGTAGACGAGGTGATACAGTACTGGAGGAATACCTTTCTTCACGAAAAAGTAATAGAAAATATAATAGAAGTATAAAAAACCGCATTATTTATAGGATGACCCAATATATATACATATATATACACAACGAGCTTCTTTCAGTTTCTGCCTACCAAATCCACTCACAAAATTTTGCTCGACACGAGGCCATAGTTGAAGACACTTTCCCAAGGTGACACGCAGTGGGACTGAACCTGAAACCATGCGGTTGGGAAGCAATAACGTAACCAAAGATATATTTGGCGAAGAAAGCCCATATACGTAAGTGTATCTTCTCACTATTTGGCTATATATGCATGCACGTGTGTATGTATGTAAGGAAGCCCGTATGTATGTATGTGTATGTATGTATGTATGCACGTGTGTATGTATGCATGCAAACATGTAGATATGTATGCACGTATATATGTATGCATGCATGCAAGCATGTATTATGTATGTATATATGTATGCACGTATGTATGTATGTATGTATGTATGTATTTATGTATGTATGTATGCAAGCATATAGATATGTATGCACGTATATATGCATGAATGCATGCAAGCATGTATGTATGCACGTATCTATTTGTATGTATTCATGCAAGCATGTATGTAAGTATGTATGTGTATATGTATGTATGTATGTATGTATGTATGTATGTATGTATGTATGTATATAAGCATGCAAGAGTTGAAGGCGTATGGCCTAGAGGTTAGGGTGTTGCCCTCCCGATCGCGAGACTTGGACCGAGTGGTGCGTTGTCTTCTTAAGCAAAGCACTTCATCTCAGGTTGTTCTGTGATCATACCGACACCTGATGTGTAGTACACCGTTCACCTGCTCAGACAACATCAATTTGATAGAGGATGTGAGCTAATGCACAGCACATACATTTGATCACTATAAACAATTCATTCGTGCAGGCTGGTCAACAAGAAACTGCAAAACTGTCTTTCTTGGACTAAAGAGACCACTAACCACATGTGCAAGTATGTATACTTATACTTACGTGCCAACCAAGTATCGGGATCAATTTAATAAATATTTTATAGCATATCATTATAAACTGCATCAATGCCAGATATCCAGGCATTAGATTATCAATTCCCCTTATGTATATTATTCCTCAGACGTTAGTTTCAATTACAACGTCCAAATAATATATCTGCATTACCAACTGATAATGTATGGCATTCGTTATTATAATGCAGGTCCACTTAAATCTATTATGGAATGGCAATCCTTGTGATATTGTGAACGTTTTAACTTTTATAAGGCGTTTTTGGTGGTGTTGTTGTTTGCTGTTGTTGTAAGTATTGATTAGTGCTGTTGTAGTTTCCATAATTTGTGTTGGTATTGTTGATGTGTGTGTGTGAAGATCATTGCGTCCTTACGTTATGTCATGTAAATGAAGCTGACCGAAATTGCGCATGTAGATGTGGTGGGGTGAATTATGTCTAATGAATGGGAGGTGGGGTTCATAAATGCTTAGCTTTCGGTTCGAGTAACTTGGTCTTCGGGTGAGAGCCCGTGCTCTCTCCTGGAGATCTTGTCAAAGTTGAGCTCGAATCAAGAAATAATCATTGAGTATATATACAAACATACATACACACACATACATAGATACATACATTCATACATACATGTGTATACATATATATATATATATACATATACATACATGTATATATAGATGTATGTATATATATATATATATATATATATATATATACAAATACATATACATATACATACATATATATATATATATAATATATATATATATATATATATATATATATATATATATATATATATACGCGAGAAAGAAGCAACAAGAATGGATAGGTTTTTAGTACAATCGTTTCATACAAGGACAGGCTTATTAAATGTTGCAAAAATTACAGCATACAAACGCGTCCCGTACTCATCAGCTAAAATACATGTGAGTTCTCTAGACATCCTAGTGGTTGAGGCTATACTCATGAAGTAATGTAGATAATTAAGTAACATAAACAGATTTCCAAAGTTCATTAAAGTTCTTTAAAGATGATGTACAGTCTTATCACAGAATTTTAAAAAAGTTTTAATAGCATCACAGAGAAGGTGACCTAATCCATAGTGCACATATGAATTTCCAGAGATATGAGGAGGGATTACATACTCACAGACGACAAATTTATCCATTGTTAATCACAACGAGGTGGGTCTCAATTCCTGCTTATTAGCATTACAGAGAGGGTGAATTAAGATTACATTCGTTGATAAGGAGAACTCACGTATTCCTAATGAAGAAGTTATCAGTAATCACGTAAGCAGCAATACAGACCAAGCCCGAAATAAAAGTAGAATTAAATTAACGGTAAACGCTAATCTAACGTACAGGCCCAACAATTAAATAGAAGCATTGACCAGAACATAGGTAACTCGGATAATATCGAAGTAGATAAACCAAGATGCACACAAATATAAAAAAAATAATGGTAATAAATACAATAACTCCGGTGAGATGAATAGTAATAATTCTACGAACCCTAAATTAATAAAAAAGATATATTATGGCTGAATATTCCTTTCAACTGTGCGATACAATCGGATATACAGAACAAATTCAAAGTAATTCTGGAAAAAAATTTCCCTATCTCTCATAGATATCATAGAATTATTTCTAGGAAAACAGTTAGGATTTCTTATTCAACCCTCCCAAATATGTCCACTTTAATAGCTAAGATTAATAATAACAACATTAAACTAGCCAGGAAAGATAGAAATAAAAATAATAATATCAGCATGAATACCAATAGCAATTATAATATACTACCAACAATAAAAACAGCAATAGTAACTATCAAAACATAGGTGAAATTAGTAACCACAGAAGGACTAATAACATTAACATTAATAGTAATAATAACAATGCCGATACTAATAGAAGTAATAATGTTAATAATAGAAAATATAGAAATAAGGCTAATGGAGAAAATAAGGAGAATGAAAATATCAGTGATATCTATAACAACAATATGCAGTCGGATAAAAAGACTAACATAATAGTAACATTACCAATAATATAAGAAATCATGGTAGGACTTTAGACCTAAATGATGAAACAGAAGGATCAATAAATAATAGCAATACTTTAGATATCAGCACCAACTATAGAAATATTAATAACATAAGGACAATTATACTCATGATAATCAAAATAATAGGAACCTAAGACATCTACCAAGAATAATCCAAAACCTGAAGTTGTTCCTCCTGTGTGTAAGTGTAGAATAAAATCAAAATGCCCGGCACCTGGTCTATGCGGGGAAAATAATGTAATCTATAAATGTACCATATCCACGGAGAATAACAAATATTTTTACATTGGATGTACAATTAATTTTCTAGCCAGAGTTAGAAATCACATCTCGTCTTTTAAATTACGTCATAAAGCTGGTACCACCACACTTTCAAACAAAATCTGGGAACTCAAAAATAATAATAATAATTATAACCTTAATTGGGAATTAGTTAGGAGAGCAATTCCGTATAAAAATAGTAGGGTTGGTTGCCAACTATGCTCCATGGAGACGTATGAAATTCTAAAGCATAGAAAACATAGAAACTTATTGAATAACCATATCGAACTAGGTCAAGTTTGTGTCCACGCTAAATTGAAGACTTTAAAATATTTTAAATGATTAGAATATTCGTAACTAGATAGATAGATAGATATAACTTGATTTTTACTAGTATAGCACTGCTTTAAGTAGATAACTAAGAGTTCTCACACTACAGTTATCTTTTTCCTTATATCTACATCAGTTTTTTGAGAACAGGGAAATGAATAGTACTTATACGCTGCTTAATTGAGGCTTTATTTAATCTCAAACTCATAATTTTAAATCTTAATTTTAAATCTTAATTGTAATTTTTAATTTTATTCTTAACTTAATCTAATTTAAGTAACATAACTTAATAAAATAAAATGAGTTACTAAAGCCCCATAATTCTATTTCAAAATTAAATAAATAAGGCTACTCCCTCGGTGATAATATGATTATCTTCATTATGATAGACAATTCCCTAACACCTGTTAATGATCTTCTAAGATTTGACCTGTAGTCCGTCAATGTATGAATAATAACGGCAACTCCTTAAGACAAAAATTGAATAAATAAATAAATAAATTTGAATGACTTTTTGATAAGATTATACTTAGATTTTCCTAATGTATTTTCTTTTGATTTTAGCCTCTGACTCCTAAACCCCTGACCGTGTTATCTCTTTAGATTCTCTTTAAATTCATAGCTGATTTCAACAGCAATAAATTAGCTGTTTTACTGGTCAAAGAGTAATATTCTCCTCTAGTTCCTAGATGCCTGTAAATTAAAACCAGACTTGCCGTCTACTAATTCTTCTGTATAACTAGAACCCTCTTTTTTTCTTTTTCTTTTTCCCTTCTTTCCCTATTTCTTTCTCTTTTCTCTCTTTTCTTTTTCTTCTTCTTATCTCTTTTTCCTTTTCTCTCTCTTTTAGTCCCCTTCCCCCCCCTTGCTCCCTCCTCCTTTATTTTCTCTCTTTTCTTCTCTTCCCTTCCCTTTTCTGTTCATTGCATCTCTAGAAAGCCCTTCAGCCTTAAAAGTTAAATAGCTACAGCCTCTTGTAAATAGCAGTAATGTGATTAATGTGGCAAATACCTAATCATATAACAAGAATTGATACCTACCTCATTGTGTTCAACCATTGATAAATTATCGCCTGTGAATATGAAATTCCTCTTCATTTCTCTGGAAATTTACATCTACACCATTGGAAATTGTGCATATATACAAAGGATTAATTCACCCTCTCTGTAATGCTAATAAGCAGGAATTGAGACCCACCTCGTTGTGATTAACAATGGATAAATTTGTCGTCTGTGAGTATGTAATCCCTCCTCATATCTCTGGAAATTCATATGTGCACTATGGATTAGGTCACCTTCTCTGTGATGCTATTAAAACTTTTTTAAAATTCTGTGATAAGACTGTACATCATCTTTAAAGAACTTTAATGAACTTTGGAAATCTGTTTATGTTACTTAATTATCTACATTACTTCATGAGTATAGCCTCAACCACTAGGATGTCTAGAGAACTCACATGTATTTTAGCTGATGAGTACGGGACGCGTTTGTATGCTGTAATTTTTGCAACATTTAATAAAGCCTGTCCTTGTATGAAACGATTGTACTAAAAACCTATCCATTCTTGTTGCTTCTTTCTCGCTTATAATCACCCCACATTACTGTATTGTTAAAACAGTATAGTTTTTTTTGGTGCATCTAAGTTAGGTACCATATTCAAGTAAATTCATTTAAATTAACTTGAATCTTTATTGCTTTTGTATATATATATATATATATAAATACATGTATTTGTGAATGTAGGTATGCATTTGTGTGTACGTATTATCATATTCTGCTTTATGCCAGTTATATACATATATATGTGTGTATATATATATATATATTATATATATATATATATATATATATATATATATATATATATATATTATAAATCTGAAATGCGAAAAGTTTGTTTGTCTGGTTTTGGCATTGAGAACGGGTTAAAGGCCACTAGATCACGTCGGATTGACTCCAAAATTTACAGGGACATGTAAAATGAGATGAGGATGTTAGTGAGCTAGGTTAGAAATCTTAAAAGGTGTCGTTGCTAGGGCCAAAAACTCACTTTGACAAGTCTACTCTCATTCTTTTATGTATCTGTCTTCCTCCGTCATTCATTCTCTTTCCTCCCTTCCCATCACTTTCTATATATAACGTTGTTTCACGGCGTCTATCTCCCTTACCTTCACTTTCTCTTTATGACGTCGTGTCACGGCGTCCTCAATCTCCCCCTCCTTCCCGCCTTCGACAGCGCTTTCACACACTCTCTCTCTCTCTCTACGTCTGTCTGCATTCATAGAGAGAATTGTCATCGCCACCACAACCACCACACAATCATGAGAACAAATATTACGAATCAGATATTTATTGGGTTAATTTATATATATGTGTGTGTGTGTTCTATATATAAATATGTATATATAATGTATATATACAAAGTGTATATATCTGTATTTATGTATATTAAACTTTTTAATAGTTTTTGATAGTTATATATATTTTTAAAAAATTATAAATATAAATCAATAATTTTAATTTTAAACTTAAATAATTTAAATTTTTAAATTTTATATTTTATATATTTTGTACATTATATTTTTATTTTTATGTTTTGGGTATGTTTTTCACTATTTAATTTGCCTTATCTAATTTATATATATATATATAATATATATATATATATATTATATATATATATTATATATATATTATATATTATATATAATTAATAACAAATTATATATATATACAAATTATATATACAAATTATATATATAAATATAATATATATATATATATATATATATATTATATATATAATTTGTATACATTTGTATATATAATGCGTACACACACACACATATATACATTAATATTAATTAATATATATATATATATATATATATATATATATATTATATATATATATATATATATATATATAATGTGTGCATTATGTGGTCGGTTGTGCTGAAAATAAGTACAAACTATGTTAAAAGTGCTGGCAAGTTTGCATGACAACTAATTTTTTCCTCAAATGAAAGGTGTGACCTCTAGGACAAAATTCCTCATCTTATAAAATGTGGCCCGATTAGACCCAAATGAAATCGGGTTATATTAACCAAAATGTGAAAAGGGGTCTAAATGGGGCTGGAAGGTGATTACAATTTACAGGAGCGGGTGTTTAGGAATTCTCTGTTACATCAAGCTAAAAAAATTGCGCTAGCCTTTAAATCGTTAATGTGTTATTGTCGATGATGAAGAAGTTTTGAATGCTTGCCATGGTGAGTCTACTGTCGTGAGAAAGAATCACTTCAAAACTTGGTGTTTAGGAATTTTCTTTTACAACAAGTTCAAAATTTTACGCCAGCCGTTAAACTGCCACTACGTTGCTGTCCGTTGTTAACAAATGCTAGCCATGGTGACTCTACTATCCTCAGATTCTATCCCTTCAAACTTTGGTTTCCAATATTTTTTTTAAATTTTTATTCAGCTCGCAAGTTCGTCTGTCCCTTTTAAGTGTTAGGGTTTTGTTGTCTGCCTTGAAGCAGACCTTTCCGTTATCACTGCCTGATATTTATGATTGATCTTTCAAAATATTTTACTTTCTCAACTTACTCAACATCTTTTGTTGTTTATAAATGGGAGAGAGATAGATAGAGAAAGATAGAGAGTAAGAGAAAGCGAGGGAGAGTCCGAGAGAAAGGAAGAGTAAGAGATTGGGGAAAGTGAGAGAGAAAAGAGAGAGAAACAAAGAGGGAGAATGTGGTGATAAAAAACAGAAAGTAAGAACCACAGTCTTACCCGCGCGTAGAGCGGGTCACCTTAAGCTAGTATATATATACATGTGATCTCTTGAGCACCACCAGCAAAAAAATTTTTTCCTCTGTCTTCCCTTCTCGGGATCTTTCCTTCTCCTTTGTTTCCGACGAAGAGCTCCGCTCGAAACGTTAAACCCTCCTTCCCTTCTTTCCTGAGCGTCAAATAATACTTTAATTGTTCCACGTCCTCGCGTCGCTGTGTTTTTTTCTGTTTTCTTGTTTGGATTAACTTTATATATATATAAGCAATTTAACGTTACAATAAAGGATTAGTTCAAACCCTTTAGTAGAGTACATATTTATCAACTTTTGAATGAAGTGGATGATAGCAAAGCTTTCGTCAGATTGTGGTTTATTTTAATTCATTTTTGACTTTATATAGTCTTTGGTAGGTAGTTACTTTTGGGTAGGTGAAATAATATGAATGATAATTAAGTGCGGAGTTGATGAACAGGAAAATTAGTCGCGTAAGAAGGAGGAAATATAAGAGAATATGATAAGAGTATTTGTTTGCGCGGTTCAGTTTGATAGAGAACTATGGTGAAGAGATTTATTTTGGTTTGATGTGGCAATTTTGTTATTATCTAGGGTTCAGTTAGGTGTAAAAGTGCAGGTACCAACAGATGCGTCATAGTCAGATCACGACATTCTTTGTATATAAGGTTTTTTGTGGGTTCGCAACAGAACGATTGTATATAATGCAATTAGACATACAGAGGAGGTCAAAGGTTGGATGGAGTGTTGGGTTTTATTAGCGTTCAATTAAGAAATTCTTAACAGAATAATTAGAAAAGTTTGGACTGGAGATACTATATTACTGTAAATATTTAAGGTTTTCTTTTCTGTTTCTTGCGTAGCTAACACTAAGAGTGTATTATATACTCTTGAGTGTATTATATACTCTTGAGTGTATTATATACTCTTGAGTGTATTATATACTCTTGAGTGTATTATATACTCTTGAGTGTATTATATACTCTTGGGTGTATTATACATTTATAAGAGTATAGATAAATGTACATATGTAACTGTACTATTATTTTCTGTAGATATATTGATATTCGTTATAAATCTATATCTATGGATGCATACACCTACAGAAAACGCGTCATTTCTATGCATTTATCTGGATGAATATTGACGGAATACACTCATCTGCATTTACAAACGTATACAACCACGCCAGAAACAGAGTACAGAGCGCTAACAACCATTTACAGTAACGTAGTCCCCTCAATCCAAACATTCCCAATTAATCAGTTTAGAATGTCTTAACAAAAAGCTACCTTAGTACATTATTGGTATTTTATCATACGGCTGTCATTCGTGGCCGAGTATATCTTGGTATCAGTAAGCACATGACTTTTACTCATGTTTTATTTTCCTAGATTCGCATGTAGTTTACAAGTAGACGCAGGCACAGACAATTTCTGGAGAGAGGGAGGAAGACGAGGAGGAGGGAGAGGAGGAAAGAGATATGAGAGAGAAGATGAGAAGGGAGACAGAGAAGAAGAAGAAGAAGAAGAAGAAGAAGAAGAAGAAGAAGAGGAGGAGGAGGAGGAGGAAGGGAAGGAGGAGGGAGAGGAGGAAAGAGATATGAGGGAGAAGGGGAGAAAGAAGACAGAATGAGGTTGACGCACAATATTTAACTGCTTCTATTTTTCTATTGACTCCGGAAGAATGAAAGACAAGATAGGACTCTGCAAGATTTTGAATTCAGAACATTTTGACCAGAAGAAATGCAACAAGGCAATTTTATCCGATGCTGTAACTATTCGCCCAGTCCACCACCATGTGTTACTGATCTATCCAATATGCCTGTGTTAAGAAGAGGAGAAGTTAAAATCAACCCTGATAGGATTTCATCCCACGGTATATTATATTTATCCCACGCAACTCTGTATTTTGTATTTTTTGCTGAAAGGCTCTATCTTTTTTTCGAAAAATATAACTAACGTGGAGGCGCAATGGCCCAGTGGTTAGGGCAGCGGGCTCGCGGTCGGAGGGTCGTGGTTTCAATTCCCAGACCGGGCGTTGAGTGTGTTTATTGAGCGAAAACACCTAAGAAGCTCCACGAGGCTCCGGCAGGGTGGGGGGCGTGGCGACCCCTGTTGTACTCTTTCGCCCCAACTTTTTCTCACTCTTTCTTCCTGTTTCTTGAGTAACGCTGCGATGGACTGGCGTCCCGTCCAGCTGGGAGAAAACACATACGCCACAGAAACCGGGAAACCGGGCCCATGAGCCTGGCTAGTCTTGAAAAGGGCAAAAATATATATATATATATATAACTAACATTAATAGCATTATTTTCTCAAGTTCTGTCTTGTCATTTAGACAACACAGTAGTTGCCATAGTGGTCGTTCGTTGTTTCACTTCTTTTCCTTTTTTTCTTTTTCAATCATTTTTCTTTCCTGTTTTATACGTTTTTTTTTTTTACTAATTGCTCTTCATTATCTTCGCTTATATGTAAAAACATTTTTTTCCTGGTATGACTTTATCTCTTTGTCTGCATGAATCGTTTCTGTTAAATTCACTGTCTCTTTCTGACGTTGTCGTCTCATGGTCTTAAATAAAGTCTTATAAAGACGTTTATTGTTATAGTGACTTACCGGATTTAAGCATTGCAAAACTTTCATCTATTCATCAACCGTTTGTTTAATTAACAAAAGCCGTGTGTTGGTAACGAGAGTGGGGAAGAAGAGGTGTGGAATGGAAAGGTAGGATAATTCTTTTAATCATTCATATATTTTTAGTGCATCTGTCAGGATTTGTCTCTGATCAGAGTCACAACAGACAGATGTTTTATTGTTGTAAATGACAAACACACGCGTATAGTATATATATATATATATATATATATTATATATATATATATTATATATATATATATATATATATATATATATATATTATATATATATATATATATATATACATATATATATATATATATATATCATACATACATACATACATACATACATACATACACAAACAAAAACTCATACATAAATACATACGCATATATGTATACGTATGTATAAACATATATATATATGTATATATGTGTATATGTGTGTGCTTGTGGGTAAGTGTATGTTTTAAATATATATGTATACATACATCCACGCCTACGCACGTTCACACACGTACATACACATATACATAAACACACACTCGCAGACACATATATACACATATATACATACGCACATACATTCATGCATACTCATACATTTATAGATACATGCACATATACATACATACACATACATACATACATACATACATACATACATACATACATACATACATACATACATACATACATACACACACACACACACACACATACATACATACATACATACATACATACATACATACATACATACAAAAACATACTAAACAATATTCCACTTCCGACTTCAAGAATGTATAATATCATTGTATTATACTATTATTCTAAATGGTAAGTGTTAACTATTAAGATTTTGGGAAAAAAAAATGTTTTTGTTTTTTAATAAACATTAAGTTGTTTTATTATTTGTAGAACAATAAAAGGAATCATTATTAGAAGAACAACTATGTTGTCTTTTCTGTAGAATACATCTGTAGTTGGGTAATGAAGTCTGCTAAAGGTCAGAGGTTGCTATAATTCTCAGCACTAATGGCAAACTTAAATTCGAATTGTTGATCGTTGTAATAAACATTAAATACCTGTTTTACTATATTACTATTTTACTGCATCAATAACGTCAGATTTTGTTTTACAGTGCGGTTACTTATGGACGCTTGCTACTGACGAAGCCTACAGGCGGAAACTTCTCTGCATCATGATCTGAAATGTAAGATTTTTTTTCTTCCTTGATGACGGAGGTTCGATTTACCCAATGTTTATTTGCTCTCATTCCTGATTGCATATTTTGCTGAACTACATCTACCAACATTACGATAGATATATTATTTACATCATTTACATTTGACGGATATTTGTCCTCATCATGTTTGTTGTTAACACAACATTTTGACTGATATACTCTCCAGTCTTCATGAGGTGTCTTGTGTAAATTTCGAACCTGGATTCTCATTCCTAAGGTGTTTTTCGATGTTCTTGTTGTTGTTGTTATTATTATTATTATTATTATTATTATTATTATTATTATTATTATATTATTATTATTATTATTATTATTATTATTATTATTATTGTTGTTGTTGTTGTTGTTGTTGTTGTTATTATTATTCAGGTCACTGCCTAGAATCGAACTCGGAATCTTGGGGTTAGTAGCCTGCGCTCTTAACAACTACACCATAAGCCCATGAAGCCCAGGTTCGAATTTTCCCCAAGAATGAATGGGTCATTTCAAAATGTAACTACATGTGGATTGTTGGCTAATTTTTTTTCCTCCGTCTTCCTTTTCTCTTGGACTTTCAGTCCATTATGGTTGAAAATTTGGGTATGAGACGCGTGTCTGCCAAGTTTGTGCCAAAACTGCTTTCAGCTGACCAAAAGGACACTCGGTTTCAGTTGCACAAGATCTCCTTGATTGCGTCGAGAACAATGAAAACTTTTTGAAAACTTTGAATGGGCCTATGAGTAGGTATCACCAAGCTTTTGGCAAAATTTGATGCAGATTCTCTGCTCAATTTTTTCTGTCATGGTCAATGCGGGGATCACACGCTATACACCTTCCTGCCAAGTACTACTGTAAACAGTGGAAGTGAGCTGGAACGTCAAAACTACATGTACAGTAGAGTTCAAGGTCAATCTGTGCCAAGCGGCTTTACTCTGCGTACTTTAACTTTGTTACTACAGCAACAGTTTTATCGATCAGACTACGTATACATATACATTATGTATTAAACCCAAGCTGTTATATCTTATTTGTTTATCCGCATAATTCCCCAACTCTCTCTCTCTCTCTCTCTCTCTTTCTATATATATATATATATATAATATATATAATATATATAATATATACATAGTAGAAACTCGATCTTCTGACAACTCTGATCACGAATAAATCTCATTTTATCTCCTGTCTTTCTCATATTCATTTAATGCTGCAGTACTTCGGTTTACGAACGTCTCTGATTACGAATGAATCATGCTTTATATATATATATATATATATATATAAAGCCCGATTTATTCGCCACCAGAGTTGTTCAAAAACCGAGGTACTACTGTGTACACACACACACACACACACACACACACATACACACACAAGGTAGGATGGTTGAGACTGAAATACTTTGGATCATAGATAAGATCTATTACAGCTTATCTGGAGCTAAACATCAAAACTGACATTTGTGAAATATTATATTATATTAAAAATCAACGTTGTGGCGCTAAATTTAACGGCTAAAACTATTTCCTGGCCACCATATTTTCTATTCATTTCTAACAGATTTAATCTCAATTGCTCCAATTCACAATGGATTAATCTTCCTAGGTAAATAAAGTAATAATATCTGTTTTTTTTATTGATAATGAGGCCCTCAAATACCTCATATATCAATGCTCGTCTATGACAGTTGTTTGGTTTCAAAAGAAACACTGTGTTAAATGAATCAATGATGAATGAATAATAAAACATATGGGGAAAGAGACTGCCTTCAAAGACCCCCAAGCTGTTCTGAACATTGTGGATAGATGCTGGGGCACGCTTTTGCGATCTACAAAGAATATTTGACAGATCGCCGACCTGTGTGATTATAGACCAATTCAGGATGAGCTTAACACATACGCCACAGAAACCGGGAAACCGGGCCCATGAGCCTGGCTAGTCTTGAAAAGGGCAAATATATATATATATATATATATATAACTAACATTAATAGCATTATTTTCTCAAGTTCTGTCTTGTCATTTAGACAACACAGTAGTTGCCATAGTGGTCGTTCGTTGTTTCACTTCTTTTCCTTTTTTTCTTTTTCAATCATTTTGAGCTTAACACGGTTATCCCGAATCAGTGACGAATGAATCAGTGATAGACGAGGGTAGATGCATTAACTTCTTTCACTGATAAGCCATAAAATAACGTTGTCATAGTGATTCGAACCAGGTACCTTGTGCTTGAAGCAGTCATGTGCTTTAGTTAAGTGATTAAAATATGTTATGCAGGGTTGTCAGTCGAAATTCTGACAGTTTTGCTGTAATAAAATCACGTGACTTTTTCTGACGTTCTGCAACAGACTAACGTTTCTGTCTAGGAAGGGTAAGGAGGAAGTGGAACGAGATTCATATATCGTCTGGTCGGCAGCTAAAAATACCGATGACAAATTCTCGCCAGAAGAAACTTGTCAGACATTTAATGAACTAATATTTCATAGTCGAATTCTCTTATTAACTGTTGTCTCTAATTAACTTCGGAGTCGAAATGAGAAAAAAATGAATTTATTTTAAAAGCCATTTGTAGAATATTTGTAGAATGCTGTATGAGAGTGAAGCCATAATGGCGTATGGTGTAGAGTAAGAAGCACTCATCCCGCCGTAGTAGTTGGTTTCCGGTCCAGATTCAGTCAACCGAAAGTATTTTTCAGTCACTGCTATGTTCATGAGAAGACAATGAACATCACAACATCCCGTTACCCAGCCTTCAGGCCCCATACTTTGGCTGCCAGAACAACGCCATTCTAAAACAGCTTTCAGATGTACACCACTGGAGGGGGAAAAAAGAGGAAAACCGAAAACTACATGGCGCAGAACATTCGTAGCTAATACGAGTGTGGCCATTATCACACGGCCAGATGTAGAGAAAATCGCAACCAGTGGAAACGATTTGCGTTAAATTGATGCCCATGAGCACAAGAAAAATTGGACAGAACTGCAGATATAGGGATCTGTAGTTTGTCAATATATATATGTGTGTGTGTGTGTGTGTGTATATATGTATATATGTGTATATTTATATATATATATATATATGTATGTATATACATATATGTGTGTGTGTGTGTCTATATATGTATATATATATATATGTATGTATGTATGTATGGATGTATGTATGTATGTATGTATGTATATAAAATAGTGTACATTTAAACACAAAGAGAAATTACCTACAACAGGCAATTTCTATACATTATGAGACAGTCATGTTATAGGTAATTTACCTTTGTGTTTAAATGTACACTATTTTATATTGAATAATATGACGTCTATTCACTTTTTATACATGCTAGGCCACTGGTAGTGAAATTTGTAAAAATTTACTACCCTATATATATATATATACACATATAATAAGTATATATATGTATATCTATATCTATCTATATATATATCTATATATATATATATGTATATATATGTATGTGTATATATATATATATTATAATATATATATATATATATATGAATATTCTTTTATTCTTATACTTGTTTCAGTCATTTGACTGCGGTCATGCTGGAGCACCACCTTCAGTCGAACAAATCGACCCAGGGCGTTTTGTAAGCCTAGTACTTATTCTATCCGTTTCTTTTGTCGAACCGCTAGTTAACGGGGACGTAAACACACCAACATCAGTTGTCAAGTGATGGTGGAGGACAAACGCAGACACAAATGAAAAACACACAGATACACACACATATATATATATATATACATACATATACATATATACATATATATATATACACATATACATATACACACAAACATATATATATATACGACGGGCTACTTTCAGTTTCCGTCTACCAAATCCACTCACAAGGCGTTGGTCGACCCGAGGCTATAGTAGAAGACACTCGCCCAAGGCCCCACGCAGTGGGGCTGAACCTGGAAACATGTGGTTAGGAAGCAAGCTTCTTACCACACAGCTACTCCTGCGCCTATAATATATATATATATTTATATATATATGAAACGATTTATAGTGAGCAGCAGAGAACGGAGAATGATTTCTGTGTGTCTTTGAAAATCATTTAGTTCTATCTCTGTCGCTAATGCATGAACTTAACATACAATTCACATTCTGTAGCGTAGAACATTTTTGCAACCAGTCAAATAAAAATCAATATTATGTAACATTCGAGTGAAACTGTTTCTTAGTTTCTTAATTACCATCTTATTCCGTGATTATTTATTTGATGAACGATCATACTTGTTTCAATGGAGTTTTGGAATGCTGACAACAAAAACAAACAAAAAGTTTCAATTTGAAACTCAGTTTTCTCGGAAAGTCAGTGTAAGGTGTATCAACACATGATCTAATACAGTCCATTACCCACTACACTTTCAAAAGTCATCTTTGAATCGATTAAAAAGCTGTTGTGGTCTCTATTATTATTATTATTATTATTATTATTATTATTATTATTATTATTATTATTATTATTATTATTATTGTTATTATTATTATTATCATCATTATTATTATTATTATTATTATTATTATTGAGTGAGAGAGCAGTTCATGCCATCAAAGTGACACTGGGGTAAAATATACGAAGCCCAATATACCCATCATGACTACCCGTCTGATAAAGGTACACCAGGCACATGCATCACAACCATATGTGCGCGACATGGTGATCTCATATCAAGATAAACAGCACATGACCTTGCAGGTGGGGCCCAGTTAGAATTTTCTTCTGGTCGAGTAGCCCATCCCACTCAAAAGGTCCTTGAATAAGGGTTATTTAAGGATGTTAAACGAAACACCCATGTTTCCGGAGGTGAATCATTTAAACCCCAAAGAATCCCTCTCAACACATGGCTATGATGCTCCCCCACTACTTCTGCTCGTGATCAGAGATGCACATATCGTCAGCACTAAGGGACATGCTCAACTGGTTAAGGTCAAACAACTGACAAGCAAATCTGTGTATGAGCAGAAATATTGCTTTTGTAGCCCATCTTTATACCATGACAAAACAATGTACATGATAACACTTCCAATCAGTTAAAATCAGAAGCCATGAGAGCCACTGCCTGGTACTGCATCAGGCATTATCATTATATATTATTATTATTATTATTATTATATTATTGAGTAAGAGAGCAGTACATGCAGTGTTGAGAGCAATATATAGGCGAAAACCAAAACAGTCTACGCCAAAGGATGACCCTACATAGATCCCAGACTGAAATTCAGGAATACAGAAAAATAGCATTTAGTGAACACATTGACATTTGCGCCACAAACGAACAACCCAACTTCAAAATTTTTCCCCTCTATAAATTCAGGGATGATGCAACTTATAATCAACGCATTAGCAAAGAGTCATATTCTATCACAAAATATAAACCCCTTTTGAATGCTTTCACCACAAATGACATTACTACAAGGGTCTTAGAATAATACCCATACAAATATTAAAAACGATATATTCAGATCAGTTACTATCCATGAATTTATTCAGAACAATTCCAGTCACAACTACTATAACCACAACAGGTCATTTTTAGTATACTTGACCATTTAAGAAGCAACAGCATATTAATGTCATACCACTCCTGTTTTTTCATATTCTTTCTCTTCTTTTCCTAATCTCCCTGCTGCTGCTTCTTCTTATTCTTCTTCTTCTTCTTCTTCTTCTTCTTCTTCTTCTTCTTCTTCTTCTTCTTCTTCTTCTACGTTGCCTCCTTCCTCGGTTGCTGCTGCTGCTTAAACAATCAGAACCCAAATCCCTCATGTTAAATATTTCTTTATATCTGCTACTACCTGCCTACCGAGCCTTTACAAAAGTTAAAGAGAGACAGACAGAAAAAAGGGGAAACGCCTCACGTATTTGAGAACTATGAAAATATTCTAAAAAACATTTAATTTAATTTTTCCACTATTTAATTGTTTCACATGATTTACTCTAAGTTGAAAAAGTCGCAAAGGCTGAAACCAGTACTAAAATGTTCTTCATGATAAAATTATTTTAGCAGTTTCTACTTTGTCTTATTTTCCTTATACATATCAATTCGCGTGTTATTTTTCAACCTTTTTACATTTACATATGTATCAAGTTGAGTAAAAAGTAAGCAACGTTTTGAACCATGAAGAATTTTTACCGGATTTTGCAGTGTTTTGAATATGTTTGAAACAGTTTTTTTTCCAGTTGTCTGAAAATACAGACATAGACTTGCCCAAATGCATCAATAAATTAACATTGATTTTTTTTATCGTTGTTATAATCATCTGAAATGGAACTGGCAAAGCACAATATTCGAGAAATTTTGCTATTCAACTCCAAAAAAGGACATAAATCCACTGAAACTGTTCGCGATATCAAGGAAACGTTTGGTAAGGAAATGACTAGTGAGTGGTCGGCTCGAAAATGGTTAAAACCATTTTGCAATGAAGACCTGAGCCTTAAAGATCGTAAGCATAGTGGACGCCCATCTATCATCGATGACGGTCAATTAAAGACCGTAATTGAGAAGGATCCACGTAAAACCACTCGAAAGCTGACAAAAGTTAGCCAGAAAACTGCCTGCAACCATTTACATTTGATCTGATGGGTACCACATGATTTGAATGAAAATCAGAAAATGCGCAGATACGAAATTTACTCTTTGCTTCTTCTTCGTAACTAGACCGGTCCATTTCCCAACTGTATAGTTCTTTGCGATGAAATATGGATTCTGTACAATAAAAGAAGCGTTCTTCACATTGGTTGGACCAAAATGAAGCACTGAAACCCTACCCTAAACTTGAACTCTTCAAAAAGAATGTTATGGTGACTGTTTGGTGCTGTACTGCCGGGCTCATCAACTAAAACTTCTTAAAAACAGGAAAGACTATTACTACAGAAACATATTGCCATGAAGTTGCCAAAATGAACGAAAAATGTAACTCCTCCGCCTCAGACTGATCAACAGAAGGCCAGTCATTCTTCAGGACAATGTTTCACTAATGACGCTCCAAAAGTTGAAAAAACATGGCTATGAAGTTCTTCCCCACCAGCTTTTTTCTACTGAATACCACTTTTTCAAGCACGTTAATGGTTTCCTGTGAGAGGAGTTCAAAAATCAAACCGATGCTGAAAGTGCGTTCAAAGAGTTCATCAGCTCCAGAACTCCAGATTTTTTTATATTACCGGAATAAACAAACTTGTAATTCGTTGGCAAAAATGTGTCGATTGTAATGGTATTTACTTTGATGAATAAAATTTCCGCATTGTTGAAATATATTGCGATGAAATTCAACGTTGCTTACTTTTTACTCAGACTGATATATTACTATACGTATAGCTATATAGCATATATTTATGCAAGTAACTGATAAATGTCTATGTGTGGTATATTATGCATATATAAATTTATATATATATATATATATATATATATATATATATATATATATATGCATATATTACATATATGATATATATATATATATATATATATATATATATATATATATATATATACAAACCGACATATGTGTGTGTATGCATGTGTCTATGTGTGTTGTCACTGTGTCTCTGCTTGTCCCTATCACTGCTTGCTTGGTGTGTTACGTCCTCCAACCTATCAATTTGGGAAAATTACCAGGCTGGGGGACTAGGCTTAAAATATAAGTTCCGGGCTGGATTTGTCCGACTAAAGTCTTTCAAGCGGTACCCCAGCATGGCCTCAGTTAAATGACCGAACAGTAAAAGAACTCACACACACACACACAAACACACACACACACACAACACACATATACATATTATATATATATATATATATATATAGAGAGAGAGAGAGAGAGAGAGAGAGAGATAAGAAAGTTGGTTGTGGAAAGCACGGGGTGAATATATAAAAATATGTAAAGAGTGAAAAAACGACAGAAGGCTTAAATGTTAAAAAATATATATATTTGCGTCAATATGTCTGAAGAAATATAGAAAATTAAAAAAAATTTTTTTTTCCTTTATAATGACATAATTTTTAAAGAAAGACCGGTTTCGCATTTAGCTTTTCAAAGTTCTTGTGACGTTATGTTATGTTTAATAGAGTTATCCTTGTGTTTATGCTATGGAGAGTTCTAAATAAGGGAAGGTAGTGGGTGATTTCTTCCGGTGTAAGGGAGATAATCGCTTAAAAATTTTTTTCATTCCCTTAATGTGAATTTCTCTGTATCGATTTCTCTAAGCGATTATCTCCCTTATACGGAAGGAAATCACCACACCTTCCCTTATTAGAACTCTCGGAGCATATAAACACAAGGATAACTCTATTAAACATAAACATAACGTCACAAGAAATTGAAAAGCTAAATGCGAAACCGGTCTTTCTTTAAAAATTATGTAATTATAAAGGAAAAAAAAATTTTTTTAATTTTCAATATTCTTCAGACAATTGACGCAAATATATATATTTTTTAAACATTGTCGTTTTTTCACTCTTACTATTTTATATATATATATATAATATTATATATATAATATATATATATATACTATATATATATATATATATATATATGATATATATATATATATAATATATTATAGATATATATATTATATATTATATATGGTGGTTGAGTTTAATCCTAGGTTTTAAGTATCGCTGACGAGGGTTAAGATGCTATGCATCATAAACCGAAATCGTTCGATTCCACTATATACGCTGGGGACTTACTTCCCTTTGTCAGTCATTAAGTACATTGCTTTGTGGTTTTTGAGTTGTTTTAACTCTTGTTTCTAGCAATGGCTGGTGCTGGTCAGTACCCTCCGCCACTTTTGTGACCTCTGTTAATTTTGCCTTTAGGTTCAAATTGCTAATAAGCCACTCATTTAATTTGTTATATATATATTATACATATGGAGGCGCGTGGCTTAGTGGTTAGGGTGTCAGCACCATGATCGTAAGATTGTGGTTTCTATTCCTGGACCGGGCGACGCGTTGTGTTCTAGAGCAAAGCACTTCATTCATGTTGCTCCAGTCCACTCAGCTGGCAAAAATGAGTAACGCTGCGATGGACTGGCGTCCCGTCCAGCTGGAGAACACATGCGCCATAGAAAGCGGGAAATCGGGCCCGTGAGCCTGGCTAGGCTTTAAAAGGGCGCATTTATTTATTTATTTATTATAGATTATACATATACAAACACACAGAGAGACAGGGAGAGAGAGAGAGAGAGGGGGGGTCGATAGACAGGCAGATAGACAAAGACTGCATGCATATAAGTGTGTGCGTGTGTATGTGCGTGTGCGTGCATGTGTGTGTCGGGGGTCTTTGTGTCTGATGTGTTTGTGTCACACCACTGCGTCAGAACCAGTGTTAGTGTGTTTACGTCCCTGTAACTTATCAGTTCGATAGAATGAGTACCAGGCTTTAAAAAAAACAAATAAAGTACTGGCGTCTCTTCGCACGACTAAAATTTCCTCAAAGCGGTGCCGCAACATAGCAGCAGTCTAATAACTGGCACAAGTAAAAGGTACATATATTATGAGTTCATGTTTGTTTTGCAGAGATAAATGTCCCACTGAATCATATAGTTGAACAGATTATATATAGACTGTCGCTAAGACCTGACATATCTATATTGATAGTCTTTCTGGCAGCATTCCCAAATATAAGGTCCAACCCCAAATTAATCTAGTACAGTCCTTAGCCATCTCCACGGTAATGAATTTAATCATCTTTCCAATCATCTTTCCAGTGTAACATATAAAAGTTACATGATTTGACAATGCGTCTTCATTACTAGTTTCCATTATATAATTAATAATCACCTAATGTTAATAAAACGTGTGTACGTTGATGTAACTAAATATCTTATAAAACAATCTCTCATATTTTGTTTGTTCTCTCTCCCTCTCTCTCCCTTTCTTTCTCTCTCTTTCTCTCTCTCTCTCTCTCTTTCTCTCTCTCTCTCTCTCTCTCTCTCTCTCTCTCTCTCTCTGTCTTCTCATTTATAATATGTATATATATATATATATGTACTGAGTGAGAGAGGAGAAGAGAAAGTGATAGATAGAGAGAGATAGAGGGAGAAAGCCTTTCTCGAAACTGTGAAGAAACGTTTAGGTGTCCTGGGATGTTTACCGGAACGGAAATATAAATATATTTCATTTATATGGATATAGTTGATATTCATATATTTTCCATCTTTTTTTTTTGTGTGTGTGTGTATGTGTGTGTGTGAATGTGTGTGTGTGAATGTGTGTGTGTGAATGTGTGTGTGTGTGTGTATACACACATACATATACATATACATTCATATACATACATACATACATACATACATACATACATACATACATACATACATACATACATACATACATACATACATGCATACATACATATATATATATATATATGCGTTTACGTATTTGTCTTGCAAGATTTCTGATGTGAAATCGAGTGCTGAAACAGATTTTGCTATATTTTGGGATGGTCGCATATTTTCCCAGTTAAACATACGCACTATATTCTAGGTCTTCGATTCAGCTTTATTATTAGTCTTACTTTAGTGACCTTTCTCTGAAGTCTTTCGTCATACATACTGTGACCTCTTCAGCGATTTTCATCCCCAGTGGAATACCTAAGCGAAATCATTAAAACATATACATGAATATATATTATGAATTCATGTTTGTTTAGCAGAGATAAATGTGCCACTGAATCATATAGTTGAACAGGTTATATAGACTGTCGCTAGGACCTGATATATCTACATTGATAGTCTTTCTGGCAGCATTCCCAAATATAAGGTTCAACCCCATATTAATATATATATATATATATATATATATATATTATATATATATATGAATATGAATATATACATACACACACACACACACACACACATATATTATGTTCATATGTGAGTGTGCATTCATGCGTACATAACTATGTATGTATACAGTCAAAAGGTGAGAGCTATATATATATATATATATATATATACATACACACACGTCTGTGTCTGTGTAAATGTGTATATTATGTTTTGTTTTGCATTAGACGTTGCGATGTTGAATGAATAACTTATATCTGTATGGAGTGTGCATCTGAAAATATCCACAACTCCAAGCATTTAACATCTATTTTCATATTCCGTTGCTGCTGGGCGAGAACGCTGCAAAACAAATACAAAAATTAGAGAGAAAAATCGATCTTTTCTTTAAATTATGCATGCAATGTTCTGTATTTCAAATGGAAATTGAGTTCTTCTGCCTAACTAATCAATACTTTATTAAATTGTGTAGAAAATTGAAAGAAATGATACATTGATATATACACTTGTACCTGTTTTAGCACAAGAACTGTGGCCAAGCTAGGACGGCGCTTATATGTCTTTTGTTTGTTTTTGTTTTTGGTGGTTTTTTAGGTTTTATGATAATTTTTTTGCTACATTTTCACTAATCTCTGATTTTTCTTTGTTTTTTTACTTGCTTCAGTATTTGGACAGCAGCCTTGCTGGGGCACCCCTTGAAGGATTTAGTCGAACAAATCGCCCTCAGTACTTAGGTTTCTTTAAAAGTCTGGTGTTTATTCTATCAGATTCTTGCTGAACGGCTATTTGACGGGGACGTAAACAGGCTAACACCGGTTATTAAACGACGGTGGGGTACAAATACAACATAGACTCAAAGACACAAACACACACATATGATGAGCTTCTTCACCGTTTCTACCTATCAAATTCATTCACAAGGTTTTGACTGGTATTACAGAAAACATTGTTACAAGCAGTTGGACTAAATCCGAAACCACATGGTTGCAAAGCGAACTTCTTAACCATACAGCCATGTCTGCGCTTTATAGTTGGCATTTGGTGGCTGACGGAGTTTGATGTTGCTGCCCTCATTTATGTTTCCAGGCTGTGATGTTGACTCTTGATCGTAGGAGATTCAGTCCTGTTCTGAAGACATCTACATCAACTCCATGTAAGTTTCTCAAGGCTTTTGAGAAGACAGTGATGAGCTGAAGGCTTTTGAATCCCAAATTTTTGCAGTATCTGGTCCTGTATTTTGATACGAAGGGCGGGACATTTTGCACAATCCAATGACTTCCAAATATAAGTATTATTTTACCATTTTTTTTATGATGGCTTAACTGGCCGAAACTTCGCAGTTACTGACAAAATCTATTCTGTTTGAGAATACTAAATTAGTACTCTACAAAAGTATAGACTAACCCAACAGATTAATGTAAATTTGTTTTTATTATACGTGAACATATAAACAAACATTAATGTATATATATATATATATATATATATATATATATGTGTGTGTGTGTGTGTGTGTGTGTGTGTGTGTGTGTGTGTGTGTGTATATTTATATTTATATATACATACGTAAGTAACGTAAAAGAAACTCTCAGTCCTTGAGTCACTTTTGTTACGTCAGCCTATTAAAAATAGAAAATATAATCGTTTATTGATATTCAATTATCTTGTTTATACTACCAACCCAATATGTGTGTGTGTGTGTGTGTGTGTGCTTGCGTGTGTGCGTGCGTGCATGCGTGCGTGTGTGTGTACGTGTGTGCCTGTGAGTGAGTGGGTGAATGTGTGTGTGTATGGTATATATTTTATATGTATATATTATATAGATATAATATATATATATATATATAATATAGATATATGCATGAATATATGTATATAAAAAGACTTTAAATAAATAACTCAAATGGCTCGTTTCTTTTATTCCTCAGTATCATTTCCTTACTATGATACAGTGATCAGTCTCTTTACTACCTGGCAAAGAGAAAGAAATTAAATAATTTTACTTCTAACAGAAACAACAACGTGTTCTCTACATAATTAGAACTATCGTATACGACCCCATGATTAAGATAAAGGATTTTTCTAATAAAGATTTGGTATTTCGTAACCAATTGATCATGTTGACGTTAAGTCTTGTTGAAAGAGGACAAGTTTGGCAAAAAACAATATGGCTTAACCGGAAACAATAATCAGAAAAACTGTTTCATATATATGTCACATATTCTCATATTATTACTATTCACGCGTTCTTTCACAAAAACTCTGAGGTCATATTTTTAAATATTTGTTGATGTTGCTATTGATATTGAGAAAAATCAATAGTAAATACTGTAAATTCTTGTAAATATTCCAGATCTATTTGTTCAACATATCTATTACTAATCAATAAAGAGGTAAACGTTCAGACGAGGCAGGAATATACGGAAGACGAGTCAGTAGTCAGTTATAGCTAGAGGAAACGGCAATTGTTCCAAAGAAATAACTGGCCGAACCAGAAAGCCAGGCTGTTGCTGGGTTCGATATATTATTCGTTGATCTGAATTGAAATTCCGTTGAGGTCATTTTTGCCTTTCCACGTTCCGAGTATAATATGAGTAACTGTAACTTGCCTTCCTTAGACGCCCGACTCCATAGAAGTGGCAGGACTGCCGTTGTGACATAAGGTATATTTCTTTGGTAAGGAGGTGCGCTTTTAGAAAATCAGGGAAATAGGTGAATCAAAGAATAAACTTCAGTAGAAGACTGGCAGTACATTTATCGACAATGAAACGATAGAAGTGAAGGCGCTTGGTTAGGATATTGCACTCACACACGCAAGATCATTGCTTCGATTCCTTGACTGAATGAGATGTTGTGATCTCGATTAAAACACTTCATATCACGTTGTACTTACCCACTCATTTGAAAATGAGTAACCTTGTAATAAACTGGTGTCCCTTTCAGAGGTACACAGTGTACCAAGCGTCAAGTGCCGAAATGATCGCAGAGCAACGTGAAATGAAGTGTTTTTGTCCAAGAACACAACGTAACACCCGGCCTAAGAATCGAAACCATAATCTCACGATCCTAAGTGCAACATCCTAATCATTAGGCCTAACAACAACAATAATAATAATAATAATAATAATAATGATGATGACAACGACGACGACGACGACGATGATGATGATCCGTAACGAATAACAAACATGACGTGCGTGTACGTGCGAGCTCTCTGCGAAGTAAGATTAAATCTGTGATCATTAGCAAACAGGATTTAAGAAACAGCAAAAAAATATGAAAGAAAATTGTTTCTTACTGTAAATCATTTGAGGACGCCGAAATATTTCTCTCTTTATGAAAGAAACATAGTTACTGTCAGGCACGTTGTCACAGAAAGACAAGAGTGTGAAAATGTAAACAACACGCGGAGATGCGATTTGCCTCTACAAAAATTGAAGCAATACGCGAGAATGCGACATCGTTACAGGAAGAAAAAAAAACTGTGCATACAAATAATCGTATATGCAGTTTCATTTCTACACAAATACACATAAAAGTAATGCTTATATGATTCACACATGTACCCGTTTATTTCGTACATAAACAAGACAACGAAGAACACACAGTATAGGTGCAGGATTGGCTGTGTGGTAAGTAGCTTGCTTACCAACCACATGGTTCCGGGTTCATTCCCACTGCGTGGCACCTTGGGCAATATTAAAGAACACAAGGACTCGAGTTCTGTCCTACTTGATGGTATTTTTACTTTTATCATAACCTCTGGTTGACTCAAGCCATTGTAATTTAAATAAGTTATACGGAAACTGTGTGGAAGTCGGTTGGATAGATTGTACCTGTGATTTAAAGGCTCCTGTAAATTAAAACCGTGTCTATTCCATCCGTGAATTACGTTCAGGATACATGCATTTGTGGAATACTCAGCCACTTACACGCTAATTCGACGATCAGGCTGTTAAATTGATCAAACAACTGAATACTCATCGTCGAAACGGACGGTGATCCATTTTATTCTATCCTTAAATTATTTAGTTTTGTGCTAATGTGAGATATCATTTATTAATGAGTTTCGGTTCGATTATATTTCCTATGATTTTAGAAGAAGGAGAACGTGAATGAAACAATTTCCTATATTATTTCCCTAATATTCTCAATCTAGATTTTTATTAGGCGTAAAATATGTTATTATTACTGAAATCTGATTGATTAAATTGATTATGGCTTCTCAACTAAAACAAAAGATTTTGTGTCTCGATGAAAGAGTTGTTTAGATGTCATAGATTATAGATGAGGACCACCTTAAGGCCTAAAACGTTTAGCTGACTTACTCGCTCCCACAGGCAGATATTTTTTCACCCATCCATGATTGACAGAATAAGTAGAACAGGTGATACACGATCAGTGATTATGCACATTTGCATGTAAAATAGAGGAATGAAAATATATTATCACCATTATAGTTACAGGGAAGGTGGTGAGCTGGCAGAAGCGTTAGCACACCAGGCAAAATACTTAGCGGTACTTCGTCTGCCGCTACTTTCTGAGTTCAAATTCCGCCGAGGTCGACTTTGCCTTTCATCCTTTCGGGGTCGATTAAATAAGTACCTGTTATGCACTGGGGTTGATATAATCGACTTAATCCGTTTGTCTGTCCTTGTTTGTCCTCTCTGTGTTTGTCCCCTTGTGGGTAGTAAAGAAATAGGTATTTCGCCCGTCTTAACGTTCTGAGTTAAAATTCCGCCGAAGTTGGCTTTGCCTTTCACCCTTTCGAAGTCGATAAAATAAGTAGCAATCAAACACTGATATCGATGTAACTGACTAGCCCCACCTATCACCACATGTATTTCAGACCTTGTACTTATAGAAGAAGACGTTATCATTATAGCTAGTGGGTGTAGAATGGCAGAATTAAGCAGCAAAATGGTTTTCGGTATTTAATAAGGGCGAGTCTCTCCGACATGTTACCTTCATAGTTTCCACCAGCCTGTTTTAAGTCACAATACTTGGATCGATTCGAATGAAACTGAAGGATCGGAAACTACGAGGAAACTCATCTGATAACCTGTAGCTGTTCTTGGTTGGTAGACTTAACTGCCGTCAAGATTAACACCATCACTTGATCTGTGTAAGTTTTTAGCGCAGTCCACTCTGATGCGAACTGGGAAAAACTTAGTATTGAATATTGCTGCTTCTTATTGCCACAACTCAGATCCTTGGTTCCTACCTCTATTTCTCACACCAGTCTTTGAAGTCAGACAAAAAATATTATGATACTGCGGCTCCATACAAAACCTTCCTTCTTCTTATGTTTAAATTATGCCTAGTCGACTTTGCTTTTTATCTTTCCGCAAGCAATAAGAGTAAATACCAGTTAAGGATTAGAGTCAATGCAATCGACTATCATACTAAAATAAGTGTCCTTGTGCTTGTGTTAAAAAAATACTTCATCATTGTGATGTTTCTTTGAATGTTTTGTTGTTTTATTAGTAACGTCTCTGACAACTTAAGTGAAAACATTGAAAACAATGAAAAATATGATATACCAGTCAGTAACACGCCGTGAGCAGTAACTACACAGCTGCCATTGTTTGTTGCCTATGTGATAGTAATTGTAGGGTAGTGAAGACTGAATAATAAGGAAGCCACAAACAGAAGAGTTTAGAAAGCATATTAGGTGCGCATGCGTGGTTCTGAGGTTAAGAAGTATGTATCGATACCACGTGTATCGAGTTTGATCCCGTTATGTGGATTCTTTGACATGTGTTCTACCAGAGCTTAGGATTCTCCAATGCTTTGTGAATGAAATTTCATAGATGAAAATTGAGGAAGCCTGTTGTATACAGACAGACCGACAGACATAGATAGATAGATAGATAGATAGATAGATAGATAGATAGATAGATAGATAGATAGATAGATAGATAGATATCGCATTGTATTTGATAAAGAATATTTTTTTTTAATGTATTGCCCTCGATTCACATATGTAGAGTGATATATATTTTGGTACAGTTTTATGAAGCACAGATCATTTATTGTGGTTACTAAAAGTTTTTTTTACAATTCTTGTTTATTCAATAATATTTTGAAAAAAATACTTTGGAAAATAAATCGTTTCTGCTTCCGTTAAGGTGTATAACTCTTCGATTGTACAAATATTCATCTTCCCTTAATAGTGCAATGAGTTTCAAATGTTAATAGCGGAAAAAATTTT
>NC_043005.1:39873520-39881020 GCF_006345805.1 Octopus sinensis
CTGGTGCTGATGGAGGTGGTAGTGGTGGAAGTTGTGCTACTACTACTACTACTCCTGCTACTACTAGTAGCAGGTGTAGTAGTAGTAGTAATAATAATAATTGTGGTAGTGATGGTAATAATGGTGGTAGTAGTAGTGGGAGCGTGCTGCTGCTGCTTTTATTGGTCGTAGTATTGGCTATGATGATGATACTTATTAAGGTGGTGGCGGTAAAAGTTGCGGTAGTATTGACGGTGATATTCGATGTTATAGTGCGTGTGGTGTTGGCGGTGGTGGTGGAGGGGGAGTTGTTACAACTATTGTCGTTGGTTGTAGTGATGCTTATGCTGGTTGTTGTTGTTGTTGTGGTGGTGGTGGTGGTGGTGGTGGTGGTGCTTGTGGTGGTGCTGGTGGTGGTGCTGGTGGTTGTGCTGGTGGTGCTGGTAGTGGTTGTGCTGGTGGTGTTGATGGTGGTGGTGGTGGTGGTGGTGGTTGTGGTGGTGGTAGTGGTGGTGGTGCAGGTGAAGCTAGCACTGGTACTGGTACTGGTACTGGTGGTGTTGGTGCTGGTGATGCTGGCAGAATCGTTAACGCGTTGAACAAAATGCTTAGCGGCATTTCTTTACGTTCTGAGTTCAAATTTCATCAAGGTTGACTGTGCTTTTATTCCATAGGGGTCGATAAAAGAAAGGTAGTAAACAAGTATTGGTGTTGCTGTAATCCCTCTCCCTCTAAAACTGAGCGATAATATAGCTATTTCCTTAGAATAATAGGCGATATGAAAATGGTTGGTTGATTGGTGTGTTGGATCGTTCTACAGTAACACTTTACATCGTATTGAGAGGGGTGAGAAAGAATAAAAGAGAGGTAGAAGGAAGAAGATACCCTCAAACTTGGCCCGAATGTTTGCAACAGCATGAACTTCGTTAAAAGTACCCAATATGTCGAGTGACGGTGTTAAATCGCGAGAGGGATTATGTCAACTACCCACGTCAGCTCTGATAGGATTTGAAGTCAGTATATTGAAATAAAAACCGTACATCATCAGGACCAATGTTCCAGCAGTTTCATCAAACCACAGCCCTGAATTGGTACTTTTTATCAACTCCAAAAGAATGACAAAGCAAAATGATCCTTCGTAAGATTTGAATTCAGAGAATATAAAACCTGAACAAATACCACGAGTGATGAGTCCGACCATCTAACGACCCTACCCATTCGCTTGGTTGACATGATATAAATAGAAAAAAAGTGATAAGACTTTTAAGGCCGGAAATTTGGTGGTGAGGAGGTTAGTCGAAGAAATCGACCCTAATACTTGACTGGTATTTGATATCATCAACCCCGGGAGGATAAAAGGAAGAGTTAGTCTCGATGGGAATCGAACTCAGAGCATAAAGGTCTTATTTAAATGCAGCAAGATATTTTGTCCGACTTTCTGGCGAATCTGCACCCGCAGCCTTCTATGTATAGTAGTAGTAGTAGTAGTAGTAGTAGTAGTAGTAGTAGTAGTAGTAGTAGTAGTAATAATAATAATAATAATAATAATAATATAATAATAATAATAATAATGAAGGTGCCCCAGGTATGTGTTATTGTAGGTGAACTAGGTATGTATTATTATAGGTATGTGAATTACAAAAGATGTGGCGTCTTGAAGCGAGAACCCTTCCAGTTGTTGTAGGCGTCCTAAGTATGATAAAAAAAGGAATGTCAGAAACATCTAGATAAGAACCCAGGAGAATAATGTCTCAGAGAAATCCAAAAGATTGTACTCATAAGTACTGCCCACATCCTTAAAAAAACGGTATCCATTTAAACGTCAGCGTTGTATTACATGAAGATATTTCGCTACTTCCCCTCCCAAAGCTTTCAGTCATAATATAACATCTCTTGTCCTTCACTCGCTCCAGGATGCTGGGTGTCTCCGCAAATGACTGTAACAAACATGCAGATCAAATGTAAATAATAATAATAATAATAATAATAATAATAATAATAATAATAATAATAATAATAGTAAAAAAGAATATATAACACACAAGTGCAACGGACCTCTGTAGAACGTGTAGGAAGAGGGTCGAAAGCGTGACTCACGTTGTTAGTGCTTGTAAAAGTCTTCCGCAGAAAAAATACTGACGTAGACACGACAAGCTAGCCCAAAACCGCCACTGGCTACTATGCAGTAAGTATGGATATGAGGTTAAGGGTGCTTGGTATCAACATACACCGGAAAAGGTAATGGACGAAAAGAGGAAGGCAAAAGTCCTCTGAGATTTTGACTTCAAGACAGACAAGGTGCAAAAACACCGAAGGTCGGATATAGTAACCTTTAGTGGGGACAAACAAGAGTGCCTAATAATTGACGTGAGTACCAGATCAACATCATCATGAAAGAAAGAGAAAAGATTGATAAATATGGAGACCTGAGAAGTGAGATCGCTAAGATGTGGCGGCTACTAGAGTCAAACATAAAGGTTATGCCCATTGTCATAGGAGCATTGTGTTCAATACCACCCAATTTGAAAAAAATATCTGTTACCCTTAGAAATGCCCTACGATCTAGATGTATTGCAAGAGTTGTCATTACTTGAAACTGCATGCATATTGTGTAAAACACTGTCTGAGGTCCTTGCTGTGACTTGACAGACAGTACAAACCCCCGGTAGACACAATATCTTTAAATAAATAACCTTATGATATTGTACACTGTGCGATGTCTATAGTAATAATAATAATACCTTAGACATTATTGTCTCGAGTTCGAATTCACAGTGCCAGTTACCCATTTTCCATGGCATATAAGTGGCTAAGACCACAACATTAACTCCTGAACGGGACGCCATTCCGTCTCAGGGTTACTCATTTACAGCTGAGCGGAGTGTAGCAATGTAAAATGAAGTGCTTTGCTGCAGAACACAACGCACCTCTTGACTCAGGAATCGAAACCGCTTTCTATTGATCGTGAATGCAACACCCCTAACCACTAGACCGCGCACCGACACTATGATACATCACGCTACTGTAAAATTAAAATTCTTTCTAAAGATCCTGGCTCATAGATTCTCCCCTGGAATAAGCGAGAAGCTGTTTTAATATCCACTCCTGCAACAGTAAGTCTGTTATCGTTCACGCAGCTGTTTTAATGTTCTGTGAATAAATCTTATCAGTTTTATTCTGGCAAATTGCTCCGTAGTTCTGTTGATATGTGGATCTTGAGAAATAGGCCAGTAATTTATTTTTCCTTGTTTTCTTTTTGTTCTTTTTTTTTTTCAAATCCCCTCGCTTCATCTCTTATGCATATCAGTTATTATGCACTCTTTGGGGATCTTTGGAAGATAGCTGTTGCATAAGAAACTTAGACGGCATTTGCAAATGAATTGTCTAAAATATGTATGCATATCTTGAAGAGTCCCCGGGGAAACATTTACAATATTTTATCTATCTTTTTTTATAGATGATATAAAATCTGTTTCTGCCATTCTTTTCTATTGTCAATTTGCGATCGTCTATTTTGTGTGTCTTCTGTATGTTAATGGAGTTGCTTAAAATGCTGTTGTATCATGGTGTGTTCAGTGTTTCGGACGCCACCTCTGAACTCGTGATCAAGAATAATTGAACAGTTTAACTGCGGGATCAAGCTGTTACTTATATTTTTCATTCAGCTTCTTTCTCGTAGAATAATATATGTTTTATTATATTGCAACAAACAAGGCGGCGAGCAAGTAGAATCGTTGGCGCATCAGACGAAATGCTCAACGGCATTTCTTCCAATTCCTTACGTTCTCAGCTCAAATCCCATAGAGGTCAGCTTAAGCTTTCAACTTTTCAGGTCGATGAAATAGAGTATTATTCAAGTACTAGGGTTGATGTAATTGTCTTGTCCCTTACCCTCAAAATAGCTAGCCTTGTGCCAAAAGTTAAAGAATTATTATTAAGGCAATGAACTGATGGAAGCATTAGCGCGTCAGACAAAGTACATGGTGGTAGTTCTTCCAACTGAGCTCAAATCTCGTCGAGGTCAACTTTACGTTTCATTCATTCGGGGTTGATAAAATAAGGTACCAGTCAAATACTGGGATCGATGTAATCGAATTATCACTTCCCCCAAAAAACTACAGGTCTTGTGCCAACATTTGAAACAAAAACAAAAAAGACGGTGATCTGGCAGAATCGTTAGCACATGGGATAAAATACAAATACTGAGGGGCATTTCTTCTGACTCAACGTTTCTGAGCTCAAACCCTGGTGAGGTAAACTTTGCCTTTCATCCTTTCTCGGTCGATAAAATAAAGTACCAGCCAAGATTGATGTAATCGACTTGTCCTCACCTATTAAAGGTCACCACCTTTAATGGTAACCTTGTACCAAAATTAGAAAGAATTATATTGCAATATTGCAACGAGCATTATGCTTGAAGTCTAATTTTAACTGTTCCAGAAATTTCTGAAAGTTAGACCACATTTTCTTTATTTTACTTTCAGTGTTAAACCCTAATTTATCTTTCAGAATAATATAACCGAGGCTGTTTTAATGTTTTGCTTTGGGTTTTGCTGCATTTCTCTATTTACTTTTATTTATTTCTAGAGACATTAAACATATATTAGTTTGTCAGATAAATTCGTTCGTTTTTCTTTTGGGGTGGGTTTTGTTTCGTTTTTCTGCATGGAACTCCATAATCATATGACTGAAAAAAAGTAAAATTTATTCAAATTTCAAAACGATAAACACAAAATGTAGAGGAAGAACAGAGCTTGCGAAAAAAAAAACACTACGATAAAAATATTTTCTTAATACTTCAAATAACAGGTATTAGAGTAAATGCTAAAAAAAAAACGAATGAATTTATCTGACAACCCACTATATCGTATACAGCTGATATATATTTGTTAAAGTTTACGTTGTTGTCAATGTCCTTCGTGGGGTTTTTAAAGAAACTAGAAGCTCATTAGTGTTATTGTGTTATTGAAATAGTCGGTGAATAAGTTTAAGCTTGAAGAATATTGATCAACATGTTTCTCTTGAGCAATTCATTATCGATACTACAGCGTTGCGATCTGAGAGAATTGCATGTGTTTCATTGTTAAGGAGAAAGAATCAGACTTCTTACATAAAATTGTGAAATAAGTGAGGAAATGGGAAAAAAAAAATTACTTTTGGCGATGTGTTCGGTCTTTCTGTGGGAGAACGATGTTATCTGGCCATTTTTATATCTGGGGTCACTTCTGTCGTCAACTGAAAGTATTTCATTTAGTGTTTTTGTTTAGATCCAGATCGCCCCCTGACTGAGTATAAATATACACACACTTATACACTCATATATATGCATATATACTTAGGCACATAAATACGCATATATATATATATACATATATATATATATATGCGCAAGTATTTGCATAAGTATATATGCATACACACACACTTATGTACATGTATATATATATATATATATATATATTATATATATATATACGAGGGGCGTTCAATAAGTAATGCCCCTGATCCACTTGGAGTTGTTCGATCCAGCTGAAATTTTGCATGTGCAATTACTTATATCTCTATGGATTAAGTGGCAAATTACAGCTCTAAACTAATTGTGGTTTCTGATTTACAGGTGTTTGAACTGAGTCAAGTGTGAAATGGAGTCTGTTGAATGTCGAGCAGTGATCCGGTTTTTGTATTTGAAAGGACGCACACCACGGGAGACTTTTGATGAAATGAAAGTAACTTATTGTGATAATGCCCCATCATATGACCTTGTAAAATGCTGGCATCGTGAATTCAAACATGGTTGGAACTCTGTGGAAACAGCTCCCAGATCTGGTCGCCCCCTTCTGCCATTGATGAGGCATCTGTCCGTCAAGTTGAGGCTGCCATTTTGGAAGATCGACGCATAACTATTCGCCAAATAGCCCATGAGGTCAAGATTAGTACCGGGTCTGTGGAAACTATCATTCATGACCATTTGCATATGCAAAAGGTGTCTGCCAGATGGATTCCCAGGTTGCTCACATCTTTCCAGAAGCAAGAACGCGTCGATTGCTCGAGGATGAATTTGGAGATGTGCCAAGAAGATGAGTCAAAATTTTTCAAAAGACTGATTACACAGGATGAAACCTGGGTCCATCACTATGATCCAGAGACCAAAGCCCAGTCAATGCAGTGGAAGCACCGTGACTCCCCTCCTCCAAAGAAGGCAAGGGTGCAGCCCTCCTCTGGCAAGGTCATGCTCACAGTCTTCTGGGACCAGGACGGAGTAGTGATGACAGATTTCCTGGCAAATGGTGCCACAATTACAGGAGCCTATTATGCTTCACTTTTGAGGAAATTAAGAGAAGCTATCAAAATCAAGAGGCGGGGCAAGATCAGCAAAGGCATCCTCCTCCTGCAGGACAACGCTCTGGTTCACAACTCGCGTGTCGCCAGATCAGAAACACAGGCGTGCGGCCATGAACTCCTCCCCCATCCCCCTACTCTTCTGACCTTGCACCTTCTGATTTTCACCTCTTCCCAGCCATGAAGTTGTTTTTGAAAGGAAAGCGTTTCCCGGATGATGCAGCCTTGATTTCTGAAGTCACGTCGTGGCTGGAGGACCAAGCTGGTGTCTTCTACAGAAACGGTCTTCAGAGCTGCATCAAACGATGGGAGAAATGCGTAACTCTGGGTGGTTCCTATGTAGAAAACGACTAATGACTGTGCCAAGTTTCGTTGCTCTACTGCTATGGGAAGTGGGTCAGGGGCATTACTTATTGAACGCCCCTCGTATGTATGATTCGAGGTGACCATTTATTATTTTTTTTTTTAAGGAAAAGAATATCTAAGACTGCCTTATTCAATACATTCTTTTAATAAGACAGTAGGGTATGATGTAAGGTAGACTTAGCTACACTGTTTAACAAAGAAAAAGAAACCACCAACTACAAGTTATTTCATTTTTTATTAAATTAAAGCGTAATAAGGCGGTAAGGGCACGGCAACTATCGCACTACGGGCAAATGTTTAGTGGCATGTCGTATGTCTTTACATTCTGAGTTCAAATTCAATCGAGTCTGGAGTCGGTGAAACCGACTTCTTCCACCCTTCAGATTATTGCTGGCCCTGTGCCAAAATTTAAAACCATTAAGTTAATGCGTAATAAATGCAACGGGATATAAAGGTAACGACGTATCTCTGTTGTGAGAGATCGAAACCGGGTCCCAGACTTTACTAACTGAAGTACACTAATTCGTAAACGAACAACTCTTCTCAATATGACATAACATTTTAGCAATTTCAGAAACACACCACACAAACAGAAAATTAGTTTTCATTTTTCTACTAAAATCGTTTATTCTTTCACCGAGTGCACTGGCCACGTTTTACTAATGCACTCGGAGAATACATGAGCGACAGAGCTGCTCTTTTCTTCATCTCGCATGAAGTCAATAGGGATAATGACTCATTCGTAATATCAGAGATGATTGCAAAAGATTCGTATAATTAACTGCTTATCACACATACGTGAGATAAATATTCATC
>NC_043005.1:39891020-39921020 GCF_006345805.1 Octopus sinensis
AGCCTTCAAACATACCTTGATAAAAATAATGTCTAGTCAACCGTCACTCGCAAGTGAGAATGGCTTCGTAACATGTATCCTGCTTTTGCTAATTGTTTTACGTGCTTATGGGATTGCAAGCAAACGTAGACACCTCCCATTTTCGAGTCCTTACATCCTTGACCAAGCAAAACATCGAGAATATGACAGATAGAGAGACAGAGAGAGGGCTACATCAGCAATCGGATAGTACTCGTTTTTAACTGAATAGACAAGAGCAACAATCAAATGTTTTTCTCAAAGTCATAACACATCGTTAAGTTGAGGAAGTGAACTTACTACCCAGAGAAATATCTGCTGAAATTCCCTTTCACCTGAATAAACTGGAGCAACATAAAATGAAGTACTTTTTTCGAAGACACAACCGTCTAGTACCAGAATTGATCTCATGACTACAAGCCAAACACTCTAACCACCAGGCCACACACTTTCTTAGTTACAGGAAAATATTCAGTAAGCCACTACTCAATCTATTTTCCTTCCCTTTGTTCATTTTTGTTTTTCTTTCTTCGATTCTGATTTTTGTATTTTCCTTGTTGAAATTCATCTATTTTAGATGTAAGAAAGACCCTTTGGTACTGGCTTCCTACCTCCAAGGAATTTTTAACAAATCGCCTGTTCAACATCTTCTCAAGCGATACATTTTAGCTACTGGTTCCCAATATTGATAATCATCAAATCGACACGTCTAATTAATTAAAAGTTGATGTTGTTATTTCCCCAGATGAGACAAACTTTCTGTAATGTCACTCTCGTGTCTGAAATACGATGCATCATTTTCTGCTAGAGGGCTGGAAACTAAAAACAGTTCAACCAGAAATTTCACTCTATGATTACAAAATATTGATGACTGTTTGTTTTGTACGCATGATAGAAATGTTTAGGCAAAGAAACCGATGTGGTGTGTAACAATTATAATATATACTAACCTAAAATGGTAACTCACTCTCTCTGATACCTGTAATCTACTTCTTAAGGAGTATTGGACGTGTATGTATGTATATATATATATATATATATATATATATATATATATATATATATATATATATACATCTATAATTAAGGGCTAAAGAGGGTTTTCTAAAGCCAATACACTGATTATCCACTTATAATCCACTTGTTACAGGAAAATTGAAACTGAAAACGGGCAACTAACCTTTAGAAAATTTAAATTTCGCTATCTCTATATTGAATCAATTTCGGAATTATATCTCTATATTGAATCAATTTCGGAATTAATTCCGAAATTGATTCAATATAGAGATAACGAAATTTAAATTTTCTAAAGGTTAGTTGCTCGTTTTCAGTTTCAATTTTCCTGTAACAAGTGGATTATAAGTGGATAAATCAGTGTATTGGTTTTTGAATAACCCTCTTTAGCCCTTAATTATATGATGTTTATACTTCAACCGTAACGGTTTTTTTAATATACTGCCACGCTTCCTGATTGATTCCTTTTCTGTAGAGAAAGGGACTTCATCCTATATTGTTAGTATATATATATATATATATATATATATATAATAAATATTAGGGAATAAATCAAATTTACAGGGAAAAAATCAGATTTAGGATAAATCCAATTTTATAGTAAAAATTATATAATATTATTAGAGACAAAACCACTATTTTGCAAAAAAAACAAGGAAAGACTTAATCAATACATAAAATTTTAATAAAAAGTCAAAAAAACGCCACTACAATTGTTTCTTGTCCTGATCGACAATCTTCAGGTGGACTTCCAATAAGTCAGTTTCAAATTATGAAACTGACTTATTGGAAGTCCACCTGAAGATTGTCGATCAGGACAAGAAACAATTGTAGTGGCGTTTTTTTTTACTTTTTATTAAAATTTTATGTATTGATTAAGTCTTTCCTTGTTTGTTTTGCAAAATAGTGGTTTTGTCTCTAATAATATTTATATATATATATATATTGGATAAAGATCCTTCCCGAGTTATATGGGTACATATGGTCGATATCCTGATTTCCGTGGCGTATATATTTCCCCTTGGACAGGGAGGTAATAGATGCGCCATGGAAACCGGTTTATCACAGGAATACTCACTTTCCTACCTGGAAAATGTCACATGAAATTCTTACATCTCCAGCATTAAGAGATTCATTGTCATTGTTCAAAGTCAGTGTGGTTCTCCATGATCTCATGCTTACAGGCAAGAGGTTTCGCAAAGTAGGCGCTATTTTATACATTTCCAGACATTTCTTAATCCAGTTATGTGGTAAACTATCAAAAGCATTTTTATAGTCTATCCAGGCTATCGACAAGTTTTTGTCGTTTGTGACAATCTTCCAAGATCATCTTATTGATGAGTAGCTGATCTTTGCAACTATAGGACCCACGTTTACATCCTTTTTGCTCATTAAGTAATAAGCCACTTTCTATTAAAAAAACTATAGGTATATTCAGTCAAGACAGATGTTAGCATTTTATACATTGTTGTTAAGCAGGTTATGGGTCTATAATTTTTTGGTTCATTTGTTTTTTTCATCTTTTGGAAGTAGGAATGCTACGCCATTAACTAGCCAAGAGGGAGTCGTACTAAGCTGTTGCAAAACATTGTTGTAAAGTTTTATTAGCGGTTCATGGCTCTCTGGAAAGGCATTCAACCAGAAGTTAGGAATTTTATCCTTTCCTGGAGAGTTCCATTTGCTTAACTTCCTGAGAACAGATCTTACATCCTCTACCGTAATACCCTCCCACTTTTGCTCTTCTAAGGAGTCTAAGTCTGAAGATATTCTAAGAATCCAAGGAGCCTTTTCATTGTATGTTCTTTCTTCTGCCCAAAATTTTATTCTAAAATTCCAGCACTTCTTCTTCTTTTGATGGGACAGACTTTACTGTAACTGGTATTTTTCCTATCTTCCTGTAAAAGATTTTGGGGTTATTTTGAACATGTTATTGTCCTTGAAGAATCTAACGAGCATGTCAGACCCAAGTAGATGAATTTGGTGTTGAATACGCTCTTGCCAAGAAGGTTTTTTGTGAGAATGTTCTCGTTTTCTAATCTTTTCACCACATAGAATCGTTGAGATTTTCGGGGATGCATAGTACAGGTGATTGAGATCTGTAATATCAACATTATTAGTTGAAATTATATCCTTAAGTGCAAGGCAGATTTTTCCCAATTATTTTCAGGTTTTGGTTAGAATTGCGAATTTTTGGGGAGAGTGTCGCGTTCGTTCATACTGGTTTGTTAATTCTACTGGTTTCTTTAATTTTCAACCGTTCAATCATGATTTGATTTTTTAGATCATGTAGTTCTGTTGGGTCAATTTCTGTGTGACTTTCTTCATCTATTTGATTTTCATCTGCCTTAGTGTTTATGGTTGGTTCAGAGAGTATTTCACTTTGATTATCAGTTATATTAACTCTTCACAATCATTATTGCATTTTCATCAGTCCTGGGTTGGTCTATAATTATTTCCTCTATAATATCTGCTTTAGCTGCAACTTCGTTCCTTTATCCCTTACTGATTGTTTAATTTGGTCAATCTCTAATTCAGTTAGTAATTTCGTATTTACAATGTTTTTTCTGACGTTGGAAAGTTTGTAACTGTGTATGTAGGGTCTTATTTCAAGGTGTTTCTGTCTCCAGTTAAAGTAGGTTTATACAATATTAGATTTATTTGTGTGTGTTTGTGTGTCTGTGTTTGTCCCCTAGCATTGCTTGACAACCGATGCTGGTGTGTTTATGTCTCCGTTACTTAGCGGTTCGGCAAAAGAGACCGATAGAATATGTACTGGGCTTACAAAAGAATAAGTCCCGGGGTCAAGTTGCTCGATTAAAGGCGGTGCTCCAGCATGGCCGCAGTCAAATGACTGAAACAAGTAAAAGAGTAAAGAGTAAAGAGAGAGGGAAATATATGGCATGGTAGAAGGCCATAAGAACTACTTTATTATCTGCCCTAGATCATTTTTCATTCTTTTTCTTTTGATTATTTGATGACGAGCATGGATGACCATCTATTGGAATATTCCGGTTGTGGGGTACTTCCAGCTCTTGTGTTTCGAGATTTGAACCAATAACTGTTTTTTCTCATCGAATGTGTTTCATCATTCGAGTACGTGGTCCTTGGTGTTCCGGTTGACGACCAATTCTGTTGTATTTTGCTTTGTTATCATTGAGGCATGACGAGCTTGGATCTGTCGGTTAAGGGTTAATTTTTTGAGACAACACCGTCTCCCTGTGCTCTGCATGTAAACATTGCTCATAATGTAGCTTCTTAAGACTAACAGATCTATATTCGTCTGTATATTTTATTGTTGATAGATTTATCTCCGGGGATAGTTTTTGTGGTGTTTTTGAAATTATGAATTGTTCACTGTCTGTGTTAATTCAAAAAATAAAAAAAGTTTTGTTTTGATTTTTTTTTCCTTCTTCGTTTGTGACACGTGTTTTCATATGCGGTAATGTGTGTCTTGTAAATTTCATGTGGTTGTGTAAACAGTGGGAGGTATATGTAGTCCTATGGGTATCAAAATGTATAAATGATTGTGTAGACATTCGAGTGTATGCGTAATTACTCAATTTATGCACTTATTGTTTTGTTCCAATTATATTTTATAATTTGTAAACATTCCGATACTGATTTTGCGTGTGTCTTTCGTACATGTTTCACTGAGACATCGAGCATGAGAGAAACTGTGCTTTGTATGGCAGTAAAATTTCGTTTTTGTGATTATTTTCGTTTAGACTGCTTCCTTCAAGTCTTCCACAGGTTCCTTTATCCCATTTCACCGATGTTATTAGATCAGAATTGTTTTTGAATGGGGAGCTCGGTGTAGCACATCCATGTTATTATTCAGCACGTTATTATTATCATCATTATTATCATCATTACCATCAGCAGCAGCAGCAGCAGCATCATAATCATCAGTGGCAAATCTAAATAACTGATTAAAAAAATAACAATAACATTAGTGGCAACAAGCGATATTAGCATTAAACAGGTATATAAGTTCTTAATTATATTGGAGGGTACACGAAACACCGGAGTTTTACTTCCACTCTCCAGCAAGCTGGTGCTTCGTATACCCTCTAATATAATAAGAATATATTTTTTATATTTATATATATATATATATATATATATATATATATATATATATATATATTATATATATATATATATATACACATATATATATAATGCTGGGTGCGCCGTAAATAATTCCCGATTGATTTTTAGTCATAATTTTTAGTAAAGGGCATATAATCACACGAGTTTATGTAACATATACGTTTTATTCAATATGTCCGCCTTTACCCATCCCAATCGCTCGAAGACGGCCGAGAACAGAGTCACACAAATGCCAGACGACCTCTCGATTTAAACGATCACAGTGATATTTTTGTAGGAAACTCTTGAAACATCGCTTTCTAGAATGGACCAAATACTGAAGTTCATAGGGTTGGGTTGACGTCTGGGTTGAAGTGGGAGGGCCGCACATTCTTGTCCAGAACCTGCTGAAATGGCTCCTACGCCACTGTTGTGTACACTGGAGGTATGAGAAGGAGTGCTGACTAGTGTGAACACGTTATTATCTCCAAATGCTTCGGTCACCCATGACAAAACATTACACTTCAAACATTTCATGAAAATTGTCGAATTGACCTTCGTCCCCTCTTTAATGAATATCAGAGGATATTTTCGATCATCGGATGATACCGCTGCCCAAACCATCACTCCAGCGGGTTTCATTCGGCGAAACACCTTACGGATACCTCTGATCTCGTGGCCAAAATCCTATTATTCTTAATGTTCTCTACAGCCTCTATCATCTTATCGTCCGATAAGATGAAGACATTGTCACCGGCACTTTGAATTTTCTTGCACCTGTCCAGTCACTTTGCTTCAGAAGCAGCCGAAATTAGATGTCGACGTTTGACATACAATTTAAGTCTTTACGCACGACCTATCGCATGGTTGTCCGGGAGATATCGAGATTTTTAAGCATTCGCACCATGCTCTGCCATGGATTTCACGATACACTCATTCGAACGACAATCGCCAATTGTTTCGTCCTTACGGATCGTTTTCAACCAGAAATGGGCTTGCTATCGATTGAACCTGTCTCACTGTAATGTCTTATGACATTATAAATTGTTCTGGGATCAACACCAACCCTTGAAGCCACGTCTTTGGTTCTATGTCTTGCTTTTTCCAGAGCTGCAATCTCATTTCGCATGTTAGCTGCCATACTGAAACGTTTTACTCACCGAATGTAAACAAACTATGGAGTGCACATGAACAACTGAATGTCGAGGAGTGCATTTTTAATTATTTTTGTGCAATTTCAAACTAAATTAATAAAATAATCTTATTTAAATAGTCAAGAATTCTTTACGGCGCACCCTGTATATATACATATATATATATATATATATATATATATATATATATATATATATATATGTGTGTTGTGTGTGGTGTGTGTGTGTGTATATGTGTGTGTGTTGTGTGTGTGTGTGTGTAAGTATGTATGTATGTATGTATGTATGTATGTATGCATGGGATTCTCAGATAAATCCTTTCTTTTCTGTTTTTTTGCTATTTATTTTAATCGTTTCTGATATTATTGATTTTAACACGAAAAGTATTTTTATCGTAATATTTTATGAGCTTTTGCTTTTTATAGCTTTATTCTTCTACAACTTTTGTTTATTGTTTTTGAAATTTGAATAAATTTCACCTTTTCAGACACATGACAATGGAAAATAACGAACGTATTTGTCTGACAACCGAATATAAATGAAATTCTACATCACCAACTTCAAGGTTATATAGTTTCTGCATCAGTTATAGTCAACAAGAAAATGGGTTCAGTTCCTGAACCTGGTGGTAAATTGTATTCTTAAGCATGCCATGTCTGATTTCCTATTCTCCATCTCATGGTCGCACTGAAACATAAATTCCCATAGGATCATTGCATTATCATTTTCGATGGTGTTCGAGCTTATGTTCGTACCACTTTTTTACTCTGACAAGCCCATACTTGTTGCAAAGTGTCCAATGGGCAATCCTTACTATAATGTCGTGACGTCTCTTATATTCTTTCTGGACTAGTGGTGTACATTGAATGGTAATATGCCATATGGTTTCACCATTTTGTCCACAAATTCTGTACTTATAACTTTCTGATGTGTTGTCTATCCTATATTTGTTGTAATTAGTTCTTAATGCTTGGTCTTGAGCAGCACATATTAGAACGTCCGTTTCCGGTTTTAAATCACTTTTAGTCATCCATAGCCATATTTTTCTCTGTCTGTCTTATCTTCAACATCACTATGAAATTGTCCATGCATTCTTTTCTTTATCCACCTGTTTTTAGTTTCATTCATTCCCAAGTGCTTGTACAGTGCTTCATCTTTGCAATCTTCCATCCTACACAAGCTTGACCTTCTTACTTCCAATAATAATGGTTCGTGGAATTTTTACATACCATGCTATTTTGTTTTCTTCTGTTCTAATGCTGTATTCGCATCCAATCAGTCCTCTTCCCTCTCTTTTTCTTGATACATGCAGTCTGTGTCACTTTGTGGGTGGAGTATCCCATATCTAGTCAGCAACATGTCTTTCTGTCTAAGCTGTTTAGTTCGTCTACTGTCCATGAGATTACCCCTACTCCATATCTATTATTATTATTATTATTATTATTATTATTATTATCACCATCATCATCATCATCATCATCATCATCATCATCATCATCATCATCATCATCATCATTATTATTATTATTATTATTATTATTATTATTATTATTATTATTATTTTAAGCGGATGACAAAAAAGAAAAAATGCAGAATTAAGAGGATTTTCTTTTGGCGCGCTTCCTTCTGGGCCTATCGTCGTGAGAGCTTTCGGGTGCAGCAGAGAGAGCAGTGACAGACGCTGTAGGAGATGACCAACAGAGACGGCGGATAGCAGGTGACAACACAAAGGCAATGAACAGTCAGAGGACAAACGACGTTAGAAGTCAGTAGCCGGCAAGCAACTAACCGTACTGTATTTGCTGCTACAGGTACACCAAGAACAAAAGCTCTCTCGCCGTCTTGTAGTTCGTATCATTTTTTTTTTTTTTTTTTTTTGAGTGAAGCGGGTACAAAAAGAATAACTTCTTGCTTATCAAAATTAACAGATTCCAGTGTTCCAATGTTCTTTTTCATATATTTGTTTATGTAGTCAATTGTTGATACTTTTGTGGTTGGGGGCGTGCGTGTGTGTATAAGTTTCAATTTTTGGCACAGGCAAATTCGACCAGGGCAGAAATTGAACTCAAAATATAAAGATGGATGAAACGTCGCTAAGCATTTTGTCCGCTCTCCGCATTAGAAATTTTTTTTATAAATTAGATTACTCGGAAAACGTGAGCCAATGTGGACTCTGTAAAGTACGCGGCCTGTTTCGCTTTTGCTGGGGTCATAACATACTTTTATTCTGTTTGGTATCGAGATTTCGTTGAAATCCTAAATAAATCAAAACCAAATATTGTATATGCATTCATCTCTTTCTGTTCATTTGCGAGAGCACATTTTTCAAACATTCCTCACCGAGCTAAATCCATTCAAAGAATCATGATTCTTTTACGACCATTCATCTTTCACATACATTTTTTCCCCCTCTTCTTTTATTTTCTCTTATATATGTGTGTGTTTATGTGTGTTTGCATGTATGTATACATGTGTGTGTGCGTGCGTCTGTGTGTGTGTGCGTATGTGATGGGTGGGAGTGGATAAATGAAGGGGGATTTAAGGAAGAAGGTAGATACAGGAAGATAATACATGGTTATCTAGTCGTCCGTTTTAAATAGCTTCGGATTCATTCGACCTCGTCCGTTACAGTTCGTTAAAGATCGTGTATCTCGTTTTTGGTTTTGTTTTGCTTTTGTTTTTTCCATTTTCTATATGAAGCATTTCTCCAACACAACTGCACTTCTGATGTGTTTGCATTGAGATAGATGATCTCTCTCTCACTCACTTTCTCTCTCTCTCTCACTCACTCTCTCAATCTCCCTTACTCTCTCAATCTCTCTTACTCTCTCTCATCCTCTCTCTTTCTCTCTTTCTTCCTGTCTTTATCTCATCCTTCCTCTCTTTCCTCTTTCCCACTGTGTGTAAAAGCCGTTACTTGAGTATGTTTTAAAGGGGAGATTTTTTGCTGCCTTTGAAGTGAGAAACGATGTGTATATAGGTGTATGTATCATGTATCTAAGTATGTATGTATGTGTGTTTGTGTGTATATGTGCGTGTATGTGTGTGATCATGCGTGTATGAAGGTTAGAATATATATTTTTGGAAAAAAAAACGAAATTCTCTATTGAAGTTTGTGAAAGAATGGCCAAGTAGATATGATAACGGACAATTAACCAAAATATGAAGGTTTCGTGTCCTGTTAACGGCACTACCCAACTCTAAATGCCTTCAGCTCATCTCACAGGATACAAATCGAGCAGGATTGGAACGACCAATCGTTTTATACAGAGTCAGTATAGTAAAATTCATAACAAGAAATTTTTTAGCATGCTGTGGCTGGGTTCAACTCACCCTGTATGTTTTAGCTTATAGGAAAGTGGTGCCAGATAAACTGGTTTGCACAAGATACGCTAAGTTATGGGGATGTAAACAAACCAAAACTGGTTGTTAAGTGGTGGGGGGTAAGCACAAAGACATACACAAAGCACACACACACACACATACATACACACACATACACTCACACACATATGTATATATGACGAGCTTCTTTCAGTTTCCGTCTGCCAAATCCACTCACAAGGCTTTGGTCGGCCCGGAGTTATAGTAGCAGACACTTACTCAAGATGCTGCGCAGTGGGACTGAACCCAAGACCACATAGTTGGGATGAAAGCTTCTCATCCAACAATTATACATAATGCATACTTTGATACTTACATAAGTTTCGGTCAGTATTGGTCCAGACCATCACTAATTCAATAACATCGACTGGAAAAGGCATTTACTGATGTTTCATATTACAATCACTCTGTGGGGACCATAGCCCATTTGAGAAAAGAGTTATTGTTTGTAGAGCTATAGGCAGGTATAGGTGGTTTATCTGGAATTTGTTGGACCATTTGATTAACATTATTTATTGAGATACTCGTTTGCTACTGTTTCAGTAAACTACAGTGCGGATACACTATCACTGATGGCTGTCAACAAAGCAGAAAGATGTACTGAGTTGTCTCCCGTGCTAAACGGGAAACTGAAAACAAACGTTAGTTATCGATTGATATAGTTTTTCTCTCATGGTATGTTTATCGTACATTAACTTTTAAGTGTTCCATGCATTGAATTTGCTTTTGAATATTAAACCGTATTTGGATAAATTTCTATCCGACAGTCTAAAGACTCTGCTGATTCACCAACCAAATAAGTTTATCCTTGGTAAAAAAAAACACCATTATATAATTTGTTTTAACTTATAGCACCAACGATAACTACCAGGTCCTGCGAAGACTTAGGCCGTTACTTATCATATGGAGATAATTTGCAGCACAGTGAATGACATGATGTTTCCGAGGATAGAAATAAACTCAATATCTGTGTACACATAAAGAGAGATACGTACATTCTTGTGTGTGTGTGTGTGTGTGTGTGTGTGTGTGTGGTGTGTGTGTGTGTGTGTGTGTGTGTGTGTGTGTGTTTGTGCACGTTTAATGACTTTCCCCGAATTAAAACTAACAATTTGTTGAAATGGCCTAAACGATTTCGCAGGGGAGACCTGAGCCTTGAAAATCGTGAACGTAGTCGACGCCCATCTGTCATCGATGACGGTCAATTAAAGACCGTCATTGAGAAAGATCCACGTAAAACCACTCGGGGACTGGCAAAATTGACATTTCTAGATAGACTCGTCACTAAAGCAACCAACTGGAAATCCTTTGTTCTTTGTCTCATTCTTCAATACTTAGCTGACATTTCTTTATATACACTAAATTCAATAAAGATATCACCCAAACTGCTTAAAAAGCAACCTTCCTAAAAACTCATACTTTGTTTAAACATTCACCGAAATCTACACCCCACACACCCACACACTCGTGCATATACTCAAGTAGATTATATTGATTTCAAATTTTGGCACAAGGCCTGCAATTTTTTGGCAGGGTGGAATAAATCGATTACATCAACCCCAGCGCTCAACTGGTACTTATTTTATCGGCTACGAAAGAATGAAACTCAAAGTCGACCCCGGCGGTATGAACTCAGAACGTAACGATAGACGAAATGTCGATAAATATTTCGCCCGGTATGCCAACAATTCTACCACCTCAGCGCCCTAAGCTCATTATATATTATCTATTTTCTGAGACAGTAGGTTCGATTTGTTGTAAATTGATCGTTATTTCTTATTTCTTTATTGCCCACAAGGAGCTAAACATAGAGGGGAGAAACAAGGACAGACAAAAAGGTTAAGTCGATTACATCGACCCCAGTGCGTAACTGGTACTTAATTTATCGAAAGGATGAAAGGCAAAGTCGACCACGGCGGAATTTGAACTCAGAACGTAACGGCAGACGAAATACTCATTTCTTTACTGCCCACAAGGGGCTAAACATAGAGTGGACAAACAAGGACAGACAAACCGATTAAGTCGATTATATCGACCCCAGTGCGTAACTGGTACTTATTTAATCGACCCCGAAAGGATGAAAGGCACAGTGGACCTCGGCGGAATTTGAACTCAGAACGTTGTGACAGACGAAATACCGGTAAGCATTTCGCCCGGCGTGCTAACGATTCTGCCAGCTCGCCGCCTTTTGACCGTTATTTCTATCAGGTTGAGCAACCACATAGAACATCGTACAGTGGGGATTAACTATGCAAATAATGATCCTTAAAAGAGCCACAACATGGAGAAGAGCTACGTGTGCTTTAGCCGACTTCATTAAGTCCTAGGGAGACTGCTTAAAGTCAACGACTCAGCAAGTTGGAATTTTATCCGGGTTTTCAATGTGTTTATGCTGAGTGTATAAAACCGCCCACTTCTCTGAATTACCCACACCACATTCCACCAAGTTTTCAAATGAGAATACTGAAGTAACGTATAACGAAGAAACATGCTAAAGGAAGCAATAACTCTACCCGGTCAAAAATCGAACTCTCTAACGATGCTAAATATGTCCTACTTACCCATATTTTACCACCACCACCACCACCACCACAACCACCACTCGCCCAGGGATAAGGGATAAAGTTGATCGTTGCAAAATTTTACTTTGGAGCCGTGTAGGAGGAAAAACCAAATACGGTAATACACTTAGCTCGTCGCTCTTTTATATCGGTCACCTTGATGACCTCAAACAAGAAAATAATATTGATAAATCTTATTAATAACTTAAAAAGCAATGTATATCTGGACGATATAGGTTTTCTCGTAGGAATTTCTACTTCAGAAACCTTAGTTAAATTTTGGCGTTTGTTCATGGATGTGTGTCTGTGTAATGTGTGTTTGTGTAATGTGTGTGTATGTTTGTATTTGTGAGTGTGTATGTTGTGTGTGCATATGTGTGCGTGCGCATTTAAGTGTATAAATTAGTATTTATATCTGTGTGTATATGTATATTTTAATGAGTTTACGTGTAAGTGAACGTGTGTATGTATTTTTGTCTGTTCGAATGTATGCGTGTATTGGTAATTATTTTTTTCTCTTTGTTGTTTGTGTGTGTGTATATGTATGCATATATATATGTGTGTGTGTGTGTGTGTGTGCGTGTGCGTGTATATATATATATATATATATTATACATACATACATATATATGTGTGTGTGTATATATATATATATATATATATATATATATATATATATGTACGTATGTATAAATATATGTATGTGCGTATTTTCGTGTGTATATGTGAGCGTGTTTATGTGTGTAGATGTGTGTGGGTGTATGTATTTTTCTAGGTTTATGCGTGGAGGGTGGTGAAGATTTTTCGACCCGAGATATTTCTCTTCAGAAGTCTTCGTTAAATGTTGGCGATTGTTCATGTGCGTGTGTGTGTGTGTGTGTGTGTGTGTGTGTGTGTGTGTGTGTGTATGTTTGTATGTATGTATTTATGTTTGTTTGTGTGCACATTTATATATATATATATATATGTGTGTGGAATATATATATATATATATATATATATGTATAATAATATAAATATATATGTATATATGTATATATGTATATATGCATATATGTATATATATATATATAATATATATATATATATACGTGTGTTTGTATATATATATATATGCGTGTATGTGCGCACGTTCATGAGCATGTGCGTGTGTGTGTGTGTGTATGTGTATACGCGCGTGCGCTCAAAGATCTTTCAACCCAATATATTTTTCTTTAGAACAGGAACAAATAATTTTTCCTTATCGATAAAAAATTTCCTCTGTTTTCTAGATTTGGTTAAGCAAGAGAAACAACACTGATAGTCGTAGTAGTAGTAGTAGTAGAGTAGTAGTAGTAGTAGTAGTAGCAGCAGCAGCAGCAGTAGTGTGGGTGGAGTGGTAGCAGTAGTAAGAGGAAGTGAAATAAAGAATTTTTTTCCTTATATCTTATCAACATTCTCTTTCTTTATTTCTCTCTCCAGCTTTTCCCCCCTCACCTACTTCTCCCCAACTTCTTCGGCACCTCTATTCTGTTATTCAATATACACCTACCAGGAATATGCTGGCAAAATAGGTCAAAGTTTACAATAGAACACACATTAGTTGGAAAAAAAAAAGAGGAAGTTGAAAATCTTAGTGATTCTTTTTTACCAAAATTTTTACCAAAATAATCAATTCAACGAAAAGAATTCTCCTTCAAAGTCTTGATTACATACTGAAAGAATCGGAACAAAATAGTCGGACCCACAAGCAGCATGCATCCGTGAAACAGGCTTCCTGTGTGGACTGTAATAAATTGAGCAAAAAACATTAATTATTATTTACTTTTTCCCTTTTAGCTTTTAACTTTTACTTGTTTCTGCCATTGACATATGCTGACACTGAGGTACCCCCTTGAAAGGTTTAGTCGAACAAATCAACCCCAATACTTGTTTTTTTTTTTTTAAGTCTGATATTTATTCTAACAAAGCGAGCCTTCTTAACTACAAAAACAAAAAAATCACAGCATTAGGAATTGCTTCGGCGAGATAAAAGCTTGTAAAACAGTAAAAACTTGCACATACTTCATCATCCGGACACCAGACTTGCCGAAACGCAAAGTTATGGGGCCGTAAAGAAACCAAAAGCGGTTGTCAAGTGGTATCGGACAAACAGCAATAACACACACGCACACTCATACACACACATACAACACATATATACACATCATAGTCAGTTGCTTTATAACCATATGCTTACATGACTTCTCGTGTATGACTTGGACGCCATACACACGCCAAGAGCGCCGCCTAAATATCTTTCACCTGCGCTGCCTCCGGAAAATCCTTGGCATCAAAATGGCAGAATCATGTCCCCAACAAAGATGTCCTCAAGCAAGCAGGAATACCAAGTATGTTTGCACTCCTCACACAAAGACGTATGAGATGGCTTGGACATGTTAGCCGTATGGAAGATGGCAGAATCCCCAAGGACATACTCTACGGAGAGCTTGCTAGGGGCACTAGGTCTGTGGGAAGACTGTTCTTACGATACAATGATGTTTGCAAAAGGGACATGAAGGCCTGCGACATCAATATTAGCAACTGGGAAGCAGTTGCCAGCAACCGTGGATATTGGCGACGTACCATAAAAGAGGGAAAACAAAGGAGTGACAGAGGGGGAGAGGAGAAATAGAATGACAAGAAAAGACGTCAACAAGAAACTATGACATTACAACCAGCCAGGCAAAGTCTTCGCTACATTTGCGGCACCTGCCAGAGGGAATGTTTGTCCAGGGTAAGACTACACATCCACGGCAGGAGATGTATTAGGACATGAAATGTAAAAGCCGGACTAGATTATTTTATGCGCAACTCCATTGTCTCCCGAGACAAAATGGATGCCAACAAAATGTCTTCTCAAACCGCTTGCCTCTCCCCTCTGCTTAGCATAACTTTTTCCTTCACACACAATGCATTGACCACCACATCACACAGCTAGTGGCTTCTAAATATATTTTATCCCTCTTCACCCTGTAACTCTAGGCCATACTTCGCATAATGCCTCGCCCCAGTGACTAGTCTAGCTTACTGTTAATTCTAATTTACTTTCCCTCTCGCTGTTGCTTTCCTTCTTTACCCTTATTAGCACTGGTCACTTTTTTTCTATATATCTTTTTCAAACTTTGGAAGAGATCGCAACTACAATGTTGGTTACCTATCTTTTGCAGGGAAATGCACCATCTGTGCATATCTTCTTGAAACAGTTGTAAGAGATTATCTGCACATCTTCTTCCTTCCTTCTTCCTTTCTTTTCATTCAGTTTACCTAAGACAAATAAATCGGACTTACAGTATAACAGTTCCAGGAGAATGCTCTTGGAAGCACTCCGTCGGTTACGACGACAAGGGTTCCGGTTGATCCGATCAACGTAACAGCCTGCTCGTGAAATTAACGTGTAAGTGGCTGAGCACTCCACAGACACATGTACCCTTAACGTAGTTCTCGGGGATATTCAGCATGCCCCAGAGAGCGACAAGGCCGGCCCTTTGAAATACAGGTACAGCAGAAACAGGAAGTAAGGGTGAGAGAAAGTCGTGGTGAAAGAGTACAGCAGGGATCACCACTATCCCTGCCGGAGCCTCGTAGAGCTTTAGGTGTTTTCGCTCAATAAACACTCACAACGCCCGGTCTGGGAATCGAAACCGCGATCCTACGACCGCGAGTCCGCTGCCCTAACCACTGGGCCATTGCGCCTCCTAGGAGAATGCTAGCATGTACTATAACCATTATAAACATTCTTCAACTGATCTTTTATCGACCTCCTGTGAACTGTACTCCTTGAACAACTCAACCCTCATGTTAAATATATAAATCTAGCACCATTTGTTTGCCTGTTTATGCTTTTATTATATCATACACGTACCTGCTCAACTGAAACATTGCCAATAGCTAATCTTCATTAGGCTATAACATCCTTACTTTTATATTAGTTGTTGTTCAAGTTGAAGTATAGACAGCAAATCAACCTGAGCACTAATTGTTTGTACCTATTACCTTAGGTTATCAGATGATTGTAATATTTCAATCAAATAAATAAGGAGAATTATACGTATATCTACACAGTTTTTATTTCACAGTCATTTATATATATCATATATATATATATATATATATAATATATTATATATATATGACGGGCTTCATGTCTACCAAATTCCCTCCCAAGGCATTGGTCGGTCCCCGGGCTCTGTTGTAGAAGACACTTGCCTAATGTGTTGTGCTGTGGGACTGAACCCGAGACCACGTGATTGCAAAGCGAGCCTCCTTAACCACATAACAATAAAAGAATTCACAGCATTGGAAATTGCTTCGGTGAAACATTTGCTTGTAAAAAGATAAAAACCTGAATAAACTTCATTATCAGGACATCGAATGGATATTTGCTCAATGTAGTTTCGTTCATAAGCATTCGCATCTAACATATAGCAAGTCACGTGGTATTGTCAACAAATTAGAACTATGGAAAATATGGTAAAACTGTTTAGGAGAAGAATTTTCTACACTATAAGGTTGAATAATTTCTGATATAAAACACAAATCACAGAATTAGAGCTATATCAATAAATATACCGAGAATAATTTTATAAATGAACTGTGTATGCGTGCGCGCGCGCTCGCTCGCATATGAGCGTGTTACAAATCCACTGTAATGTAATTCGTAGCGAATATCTAACCCAATAAACCACTAAATTCCAGATGAGCCAGGGCTTATAATGAACTATAAAGACCTATATCATGCTTATCATGAAAAAAAATATATAAGAGACAACAGAAAGAATTAAACTAGACTTGAACTCACACCAGGCAATGAAAGAACTCAACATAACTAGGACTACAAATGAGGATGACGTTGATTATGTTGAAAAACAAATTCTAATGAACGAACAAAAAATTGGGGACTCATAACCAAATGTATAACCATCACAATCATAACAATTTCATGTAATAAACGTAGGCCCGAGTTGCTTTATTGGAGACCCTTATGGTTTCGACACGACATATATATATATATATATATATATAAGGTTGAGTAAAAGTAAGCAACGTTTTTTAAACATGAAATTCATCACAATATATTTCAACAATGCGGAAATTTCATTCACCAAAGTAAGTACCATTTTACAATCAACACAGTTTTGCCAATGAGTTACGAGTTTTTTGTTTTGTTTTTGTTTTTTGTTTGTTTTTTTTTTATTCCGGAAACATAAAAATCTAGATTTCTGGAGCTGATGATCTCTTTGAACGCACTTTCAGCATCGGTTTGGTTTTTGAACTCCTTCTCTCGCAGGAAACCATGAAGATGCTTGAAAAAGTAGTAGTCGGTAGGAGAAAGGTCTGGGGAATAAGCTGGGGAAGAACTTCGTAGCCAAGTTCCCTCAACTTCTGGAGCGTCATTAGTGAAACATGTGGTCAAGCATTGTCATGAAGAATGATTGGCCCTCTTCTGTTGACCAGTCTGGGACGGAGGAGCAGCAGTTTTTCGTTCATTTTGGCAATTTCATGGTAATATGCTTCTGCAGTGATGGTTTTCCCGGGTTTTAAGAAGCACCAAAACAATCACCATAAACTTCTTTTTGAAGAGCTCGGGTTTAGGGAAGGGTTTCCGTGCTTCATTTTGGTCTAACCACTGCGGAGAACGTTTTTTATTATTGTACAGAATCCACTTTTCATTGCAAGTTACAATACGGCCGATAAATGGATCGGTCTGGTTAGGGACAAGAAGCGACGAGCAAATTTCATATCTGCGCATTTTCTGAGTTTCATTCAAATCGTGTGGTACCCATTTGTCGAGCTTTTTTTATTTTCCGATCGTATGCAAATGGTTGGAGGCAGATTTCTGGCTAACTTGAAGTTCTTTTGCCAGTCCCCGACTGGTTTTACGTGGATCTTTCTCAATGACGGTCTTTAATTGACCGTCATCAATGACAGATGGATGTCCACTACGTTCACGATTTTCAAGGCTCAGGTCTCCCCTGCGAAATCGTTTAAACCATTTTCGAGCTGGTTATTTCCTCATCAAACGTTTCGTTGATATCGCGAGTAGTTTCAGCTGCTTTAATTCCGTTTTTTTTTTTTTTTTTTTTTTTAAAGTTGAATAGCAAAATTGCTCGAATACCGCGTTTTGACAGTTCCGTTTCACAAGGGTGAAAAAAAAACATCAATGTTAATTTATTGATGCGTTTGGGCATGTCTATGTCTATATTATCAGACAATTGCCCAAAAAATGTTTTTAAATAATTTTAAACTCTGCAAAAATCCAGTACAAATTCTTCATGGTTAAAAACGTTGCTTACATTTTACTCAACCTGATCTCTCTCCCCCTCTCTCTCTCTCCCCATATATATATAATATATATATATATATATATGTGTGTGTGTGTGTGTGTGTGTGTGTGTGTGTGTGTGTGTGCGTATTTTAAGAATTCAATTTATAGAGGTATTTTCAATGAATGAAGCCTATCTTTTTGCTTAAAATATATTTAATCATGAATGTATCATTAGAATTTACATATTTACTTGTTCTGCAGAGAATTAGAGAATTGTGTTGGATACACTTCTGATTATTTACCTTTTCTTTCTTTTACCAAAATGGTATTGCAAATGCCATGAAACATAGTAAAATAGAAATCTTCGCAGATGCCTCTAAGCTCCAGAAGATCATCAATGTAGTATATGACCAAACGAAACTCTAATCTGATCTACACGCTATTCTTTGATGGGCGGAAAAACAACATGTTGTTACATGAAAGAAAGAGAATATAGTTATCCCGTGTGACCTTCTGTAGCGTTATATAATCTAAGGAGCGTAGGGTGTAATTGTAATCAACAGCCTGAGCTAGAGCACACACATCACAATAAAGTTGACAGAACGTGTGCATGGGTACTTAGAACATTCCAGTTCAGAGGTCCTGATTACATCATCTTTCTCTACGTTTACCAGATCTCACCTTAAATATTGCTGCTCACTATGGTCTCCCTACAGAAAGCAAAACGTTATGGGATTTGAAGTAACCCAGAGATCGATTGCAAAAAAAAGATAAAGACATGAAAAGCCTTGATTATTGGGATCGCTACATAAAGCTCAAACTTTCTTCTCTCCACGCCGTCGTGGGAGCTACATTATCTGTACAATTTGTGCTACCTTTTTCAAAATTATCTCGACAGAAACCTAAGAAAAAAAAATCACCCCATAACATTCAAACGGTGGTTGGACAAATTGCTCCAGAAGTATCAAATCACCGACATTTGGTGGAGACATCACAGCAAACAATAACTCCCTATTATGTGTGCGTGTGTGTGTGGAGGTGTGTGTGTGAAGGCGCAATAGCCCTGTGGTTAGGGCAGCGGACTCTCGGTCAAAGGATTGCAGCTTTGATTCCAAGACCGGGCGTTTTGAGTGTTTATTGAGCGAAAACACCTAAAGCTCCACAGGGCTCTGGCAGGGGGTGATAACGAACCCTGCTGTACTCTTTCACCACAACTTTCTCTCACTCTCTCTTCCTGCTTCTATTGTACCTGTATTTCAAAGGGCCAGCCTTGTCACGCTGAATCTCCCTGAGAACTACGTTAAGGGTACATGTGTCTGTGGAGTGCACAGCCACTTGCACGTTAATTTCACGAGCACGCTGTTCCGTTGATCGGTTCAACTGGAACCCTCGTCGCTGTAACCGATGGAGTGCCACATATAATATATTCATACATATAGATATATAGATATAAATATAGATATGCATATGTGTATAAGTGTGTGTGTGTGTGTGTGTGTGGAATATAAGGGCGATGGAAAGAGAGGGATGATAAAGACAAGAAAAGTCAGAGTAATACTCAACTTCGGATTGCAATGACCTGATGTGGATAAAGAGATATATAACAGATAAAGATTAATCCAAGATGGCGACAAAAATTATTGCTCGTGATTAATAGATACGTAGATACGTTTAATAACATTCAGGACATATATTACTGCATGCGTAACAGTGATTGGCTACTGGAGCTTTTGGTCACGTGCATCTGCACGGGAGACAAAAATATTTATTAATCTCATCAAGTATAATAAATATAATGTTTATATCAGCTGCAATTCGCTTCTTAGTTTGTGGCAGGTGATGGAAAATTTATTTATAAATTATATCAGGCAGAATAATTAAAATTATTAAGCTTGCTATTATTTACTTATAGAACCTGTCAGGAAAAACATTGCTTATATGTTATTTCCTATACAATATATTGATTTCTTGTATACTATTTATCTAACACATACTAAAGGAGTTAGAGATAGAGAGGGAGAAAGAAAACTAGAGAAAGAGAAAGAGAAAGAAAGAAAGAAAGAAAGAAAGAAAGAAAGAAAGAAAGAAAGAAAGAAAGAAAGAAAGAAAGAAAGAAAGAAAGAAAGAAAGAAAGAAAGAAAGAAAGAAAGAAGGAGAGAGAGAGAAAGCCTCTATTTGCCACTTCCTAGAGAGCGTGTTGTACACTATATATTATTATACGAGCAAAAGAGAGGGCCTCTCGTTGCCGTTGTTTCAGGAGCCTGCTGTACACAATTTAACAAACACGAGCTGGCTACGTCATCCCACTCACCGTCTTTAGAAATGAACGGCGATTTGTATGGTATGGCCTTAAACAAAGGTAAGATGGTCACGGCTGTGACAGCTTTGATCATAGGGCTGCTTGATCTGGACTCAACACTCAATAACACTTACTATATTCTATATTTACAATCAATAAACCAATAGTTGTTAGTTATGTTAATCCAGGTCGACAGAAAATCGGTTTCGAGATAATTCTGTTTCAAGAGTCCAGTTGATTATCTTAAGATTAAATATTTTAAATCAGTTTATAAAGTAATTAATTAATGACTCATTAAACAATAGCTGTTCTGCGATTACTTTTGTAGGTACTGAGTTTTGATTACTTTATTTGTTTCTGTTGCTGTTATTGTTTTATATTTTGGGTGTTGGCTGTTTGCTTGTTTTGTCATCGATGCAAAATCCCTAAACAACGGAGCTGATTGAATCGAGCCCATTATGTAATTGGTACTTAATTTATTAACAAAAACAATGTAAGTTCATCGGCCTCCAAGAAAAATCATGAACGAAGACCGCGTTGAGATTTGAACCTCGAACGTAAATAGGATCAAGTGAAATTGTACATTATTTACATTATTTACACTTGACAGATATTTGTCCTCATCCTGTTTGTTGTTAACACAACGTTTCGGCTGATATACCCTCCAGCCTTCTCAGATGTCTTGGGGAAATTTCGAACCTGGGTTCTTATTCCTAAGGTATTTTTCGATGTTATTATTATCATTATTATTATTATTATTATTATTATTATTATTATTATTATTATTATTATTGAGTGAGAGAGCAGTTCATGCCATCAAAGTGACACTAGGGTAAAATATACGAAGCCCAATATATCCATCATGACTACCCGTCTGATAAGGGTACACCAGGCACATGCATCACAACCATATGTGCGCGACATGGTGATTGCATATCAAGATAAACAGCACATGACCTTGCAGGTGAGGCCCAGTTAGAATTTTCTTCAGGTTGAGTAGCCCATCCCGCTCAAAAGGTCCCTGAATAAGGGTTGTTTGAGGATGTTGAAAGAACCACCCATGTTTCCAGAGGTGAATTATTCAAACCCCAAACAATCCCTCTCAACACATGGCTATGATGCTCCCCCACCACTTCTGCTCGTGATCAGAGATGCACATATTGTCAGCCACTAATGGACATGCTCAACTGGTTAAGGTCAAACAACTGACAAGTAAATCTGTGGTATTGAGCAGAATATTTGCTGTAGCCCATCTTTTATACCAAGACAAAACAATATACATGATAACACTTCCAGTCAGTTAAGATCAGAAGCCATGAGAGCCACTGCCTGGTACTGCGTCATGGCATGGTACTGCGTCAGGGCATTTATCATTATTATTATTATTATTATTATTATTATTATTATTATTATTATTATTATTATTATTCAGGTCACTGCCTGGAATCGTACTCAGAATATTGGGGTTAGTAGCTCGCGCTCTTAACCACTACGCCATATACCCGTCGTTAAGAGCATGGGCTACTAAACCCAAGATTCCGAGTTCGATTCCAAGCAGTGACCTGAATAATAATAATAATAATAATAATGATAATGATAATGATAATAATAATAATAAAATAATAATAATAATAATAATAAAATAATAATAATAATAATGATAATGATAATAATGATAATGAAAGAAGAAGAAGAAGAAGAAGAAGAAGAAGAAGAAAAGAAGAAGAAGAAGAAGAAGAGAAGAAGAAGAAGAAGAAAGAAGAAGAAGAAGAAGAGAAGAAAAGAAGAAGAAAGAAGAAGAAGAAGAAGAAGATCGAAAAATACCTTAGGAATAAGAACCCAGGTTCGAAATGTCCCCAAGACACCTGATGAAGGCTGGAGGGTATATTAGCCGAAACGTTGTGTTAACAACAAACAAGATGAGGACAAACATCCGTCAAATGTAAATAATGTATATAATTCCTCATCTCTCAAACATAGAACTGTATGAAGTGAACTGTTGAGAAATTTAGTTTCATAAGCAACGTTCTGCAGCATTTACCTACATTCTATATGTGCTGATTACTAACTCCAGCACAAGCTAGCACGTTTGTAAAGAAGGCTGATGCGACTCTAGCGCATCGATTAATTCATGTTCAGCTATTAATCAAATCGCAAAATCGTCTTCGCTGAGGTATTTCGGAACGCTAAAGGGATGTCACTAATCACGGCAGGATATTTATCAGGAACTGCACTGTTTCTATCATTTCATTCCATCATTTACCATATTTTCTTATATATATATATATATATTTTTTTTTTTTTTGTTATTTACTTGTTTCAGGCATTGGACGGCAGCCTTGGTGGAGCACCGCTTTGAAGGGCTTAGTCGAACAAATCGATGCCAGTGCTTAGTTTTAAAGTCTGGTCTTTTATTCTATTTGTCCTTTTTTCCGAACCACTAAGTTACGGATACATAAACACACCAATGCTGGTTGTCGATACACACACGCATATATATATATATATATATGTGTGTGTGTGTGTGTGTGTGTGTGTGTGGAAAACAAAGTCAAGATAGAAAATGCGAAAATAATTTTATAAAAAACATTTCAGTACCGGTTTCAGTCATTGAGACTTTTTCAACTGTAAGTATGGAAGACAATTAAATTTTGGAAAAATTAAAAGAAAAGTTTTTTAAAGAATATTTGCATAGTGTTCAAATACAAGTGGCATTTTCTTTGTTTCTGCCTGTCTCTGACTCTCTTGTTTATTCTTGTGAGTTCGAGGTCGTTGTGAATTCTTGGTAGGGAAGAAGAAGAAGAAGAAGAAGAAGAAGAAGAAGAAGAAGAAGAAGAAGAAGAAGAAGAAGAAGAGAAGAAGAGAAGAAGAGAAGAAGAAGAAGAAGAAGAAGAAGAGAAGAAGAAGAAGAATGTAGGAGTGCCACGACAGTAGTATGTTGACTGGTCAGCTGCCCCGAAAATGACCCTTTGTGGATGGTAGTAGTGATTTAATTCCTGAAACGTCTCTTTTGAATGTTTTGTTATAAAATTGGCGTAGGTGTTATATATATATATGCTTTCGGTGCGAATGTTTCTTTATACGGCGCCGAGTTTACTATTCTGTAAATAATAATAATGGTATTCTTTATATAAGCCTTAAGCTTATGGCGATCACCGTGCAATGACTAAGGAAAATGGTCTAATAAAATCTATTATTTACAGGATTGTAAATTCGGCTCCGTATAAAAAACTATTCGCACCGAAAGCATATAGAAAGTTTGCTTACATAAAAACAAACACGAACTATTATAGTTCTTAAATTTGACAGAAATGGGGAGGCTGGTTCTCTGGTGTAAAGGTAACGATCTAGTCGCGTTAACAAAGGGATGTGGATTCGACTCCCACGCGGATAGGAAAGCCTTCTTTTTTTGTTGAGGGCTTATATGCACCTTTATTAGACTATTTTCCTTAATCACTGAACGGTGATCGCCATAAGCTTTAAGCTTATATAAAAAAAAGTACCATTATTATTATTTACAGGATATATATATATATATAATTGTATATATATATATATATAATTGTATATATAAAAGAGGGCAACAAAATTATATATCCGTTGCATCGGAAATTTGCAATGACTTCATAACTACCATCTCGGTTATAACATTGGAGCCCTAGTAATCTGTTACAGCACTTAGCTAGCGTACCAAATCGTTTAGATCACCTGTGATCTAAACCCCTAAACTTTGTATGTATATATATATATATACACGAGGGGCGTTCAATAAGTAATGCCCCTGACCCACTTCCCATACCAGTAGAGCAACGGAACTTGGCACAGTTATTGGTCTTTTTCTACATAGGAACCACTCAGAGTTAGGCATTTCTTTCATTGTTTGATCCAGCTCTGGAGACCGTTTTTGTAAAAGACCCCAGCTTAGTCCTCCATCCACGACGTGACTTTAGAAATCAAGGCTGCATCATCTGGGAAATGCTTTCCTTTCAAAATCAACTTCATGGCTGGGAAGAGGTGAAAATCAGAGGGTGCAAGGTCAGAAGAGTAGGGGCATGGGGGAGGAGTTCATAGCCGCACGCCTGTGCTTCTGATCTGGCGTCACGCGAGTTGTGGACCGGAGCGTTGTCCTGCAGGAGGAGGATGCCTTCGCTGATCTTGCCCCGCCTCTTGATTTTGATAGCTTCTCTTAATTTCCTCAAAAGTGAAGCATAATAGGCTCCTGTAATTGTGGTACCCTTTGCCAGGAAATCTGTCATCACTATTCCGTCCTGGTCCCAGAAGACTGTGAGCATGACCTTGCCAGCAGAGGGCTGCACCCTTGCCTTCTTTGGAGGAGGTGTGTCACGGTGCTTCCACTGCATTGACTGGGCCTTGGTCTCTGGATCATAGTGATGGACCCAGGTTTCATCCTGTATAATCAGTCTTTTGAAAAAGTTTGACTCATCTTCATGGTAGTCTCCAAATTAATCCTCGAGCACTCGACGCGTTCTTGCTTCTGGAAAGGTGTGAGCAACCTGGGAATCCATCTGGCAGACACCTTTTGCATATGCAAATGGTCATGAATGATAGTTTCCACTGACCCGGTACTAATCTTGACCTCATGGGCTATTTGGCGAATAGTTATGCGTCGATCTTCCAAAATGGCAGCCTCAACTTGACGGACAGATGCCTCATCAATGGCAGAAGGGGGGCGACCAGATCTGGGAGCTGTTTCCACAGAGTTCCGACCATTTTTGAATTCACGATGCCAGCGTTTTACAAGGTCATATGATGGGGCATCATCACCATAAGTTACTTTTATTTCATCAAAAGTCTCCCGTGGTGTGCGTCCTTTCAAATACAAAAACCGGATCACTGCTCGATACTCAACAGACTCCATTTCACACTTGACTCAGTTCAAACACCTGTAGATCAGAAACCATAATTAGTTCAGAGCTGTAATTTGCTACCTAATCTATACAGATATAAGTAATTGCACATGCAAAATTTCAACTAGATCAAACACCTGGAAGTGGGTCAGAAGCATTACTTATTGAACGTCCCTCGTATATATACACACACGAAGGGTTTCTTTCAGTTTCTTTCAACCAAATCCACTTGCGAGACATTGGTCGGCCAAGAGCTACAGTAGAAGGTACTTACCCAAGGTGCCATGCAGTAGTACTGAACCCGAAACCATGTAGTTGGGAAGCAAACTTCTTACCACACAGCCATGCCTGCACCATATGTAAATTATTGATTTCTAACTTCGATCCCTTAACACAGATTTAGAGATAGGTAAGAAGCAATTTCGATTAAATCGACTCCAATATTCTGCTGATACCGTTTTATCGATCTCTAAAAGATAAAAGACCAACACAACAGTATTGGGAAATTGAACTCAGAACGTAAAATCAACAAAAACGGGATACCACTGCAAGAAAGTATCTTCTTATAGACGTTTCTAAATATTGATTTTTATCGTTCGTGCAACGCCATAAATATCTTTGAGGGCCTGGTGTGGTATTGGTGGGGGTACAATTGATAAAATTGATCTCAATATGTTTACTGGTACTTATCATATCGATCTGGGGAGGGATGAAAAGCCAAGTCTACCAAGACAGGATTTTACATCTGAAAGTTAAAGGAATTAAACTTCAAGGAATTTGGTCTGACGCTGCTTTACCAATTCTGTGATTCTCCACCGCCCTTTACATTTGCACATATTAAATGTAAGCATGAATATGAATTAGGTACAACATCGATATTTTCAGGGACCGTTGTTTCCAAAGCCATTCCAGATTACTGATTTTTCCGAACAAAACGTGGTCACATTCTAAATTAAAGAAATATTAAATTTACTTAATCACTTAATTCCCAACCACAGTGGCACTTTGGGCAAGTGTCTTCTCCTGTAGCCACGGGCTAACGAAAGCCTTATGAGTGGAGTTGACAGACGGAATCTGAAAGAAGCCTGTCGTATACATATGTATGTATATATATATATATTATATATATATATATATTATATATATATATATATATATATATATATATATATATATAATATATATATATATCAGAAATGTTAAATTTCTAAATCTCACCACCCTATATATATATATATAATATATATATATATATACATATATATACCCTTCCCAGATCGATATAAGTACCATATGTATATATATGTGTGTGTGTGTGTGTGTGTGTGTGTGTGTGTGGTGTGTGTGTGTGGTGTGTGTGTGTGTGTGTACTTATGAGTGCGTGTTTTTGTGCCTGTATTTGTTCCCCCGCAATCGCTTGACAACTGATGCTGGTTCAAAGGAGTTCCAGCCGTTACTATCACATTATTCATTTTTTCAGACCCTAAGTATATAGGCTTACATCATACCGATATGTTGTATCATAACATTTATTAAAACATTATGGCATGATTTAAAGGATCTTTTGCTTCTACTTCTAACAGATCGATCGAGAGACCAAGAAGCTCCGATATGTGCCATCCATAGAAATACTGGTGATAGCCGTGGTGCAAGAGGAATACTTTGGAAAAGCTACAATTTAGTTTCTTTTTCCAGTTAAAGTTATTTCACCAATATGCTTCGGAGAGTCAAACACTTCACACTTCCTATTTCTCTTTGTAATATTGGATATTTCTAAGGTGGCGAGCTGGCAGAATCATTACCGCACCGAACAAAATGCTTGGTGGAACTTCGTCTGTCTTTACGCTCTGAGTTTAAATACTGCTGGGGTCGACTTTGCCTTTCATCCTTTCGGGATCGATAAAATAAGTACTAGTTGAACATTGGGGTCGATGTAATTGCTGGACTTGCACCAAAATTTGGATATTTCTGTCGAATCAATAATAACAGACCTATATACAAAACTTTTTTGAGTTGTTTCAGAAGATTTATATTGTATCAACGAAGATGCATGCATGTCTGAAGTCAAAAGACTTAGCTCTCCGTTCCTTTCTTCAACATTGGTCCAAACAAAAAATTAATGAGTTCCTTGTTTAAAACGCGATCAAGCAGTTTCTGCTTCGCATAGCCGTAACATACACCTCACATATCTGACAAAGTATGCCTAGTAGCCCACACACATTCTACATACTACGAGGGGCGTTCAATAAGTAATGCCCCTGACCCACTTCCCATAGCAGTAGAGCAACGACACTTGGCACAGTTATTAGTCTTTTCCTACATAGGAACTACCCAGAGTTATGCACCTGTAAATCAGAAACCACAATTAGTTCAGAGCTGTAATTCGCCACTTAATATATAGAGGTATAAATAAGTGTACATGCAAAATTTCAGCTAGATCAAACAACTGCAAGTGGGTCAGGGGCATTACTTATTGAACGCCCCTCGTATAGACAGGGTATTTAGCACTCGTTAATCTGTTTTTACCAAGAATTTGCAAGATGGTAGGGTCAGTGTTTACCCTACCCTTCTGCTGAAGGAACGCGTTAATTCAGTTAGATTTGTGAGTTTTATGGGAGAGGTTTGTGAAATTTGTGAGGAGACAGGTGCAAACTGAGTATAAAATGAAGATGAAATAGAGTGAAGATGTTACAGAGTTATTTTTGTGTGTATTCATATTTAATAATCAATTATTAAAAGTATTTTTATTTACAATTTCTAGAGTAATAGATATAAATGGGTGATTTGTTCCACAAATCTCAGAACATTGTCCATAATATAATCCAGGACGATTAGAATCTAGGTTTAATTGATTAAGTCGTCCTGTATTATATTGATGCCAGTTTCATTTTTTTTTATTTTTTGGTTATTATATTTATATATTTCATTTTGAATAATTGTTGTTATATTATCTCATGGCAAATTTTTAATGTTATAAGGTTGTTTGTTAAATTAGATATTTTATTTGATTGGGTAGGTTGTAGTTTTAGAAGATTAATTTGTTTGATTTCTAGATCGGCGTGTATTTTTAGGCTTTGATTTATGAAGGGAGATGTTAATATTAAGCGATTTATAATAGTATTGATATTATTTGTTTTGTCTATAATTTATTTTGATTTTTATTCCTGGGTTTCTTAGTTTAATTTTAGAGTGAGATGAATTAGGATACGAGAGAATTAAAGTTGGTAGTATCAGCAAAGGAAGACGCAAGGATAGCAAGTGATAGCAAAAAAATTCATGTAAATGAACACTGGAAGTTAGCATTCAGTCATGGGTTTTTTTTTATATGGTCCACGATATAAATCTTAGGAATGTAGGGGCTCTGGATAAAAAATAGTACCTCTGGTGCTTCGTACGCCGCTCACCTACCTGGTAGGAGTGTAAACATCGCTGGCTCTTACTCATCCTCTAAATCTGATTCCAAGTACCCCACTCCGGTACAATGTGGAGGCACATAGCCTAGTGGTTAGAGCAGCGGACTCGCGGTCGAGGGATCACGGGTTCGAATCTCAGACCGGGCGATGTGTGTGTTTATGAGCGAAACACGGCAGAAGGTAATGGCGAACCTCTGCTGACTCTTTCGCCACAACTTTCTCTCACTCTTTTCTCCAGCATCTTGTAGCTCACCTGCGACGGACCGGCGTCCCATCCAGGTGGGGAACCTATACGCCAAGGAAACTGGGAAACCGGCCCTATGAGCCAGACGTGGCTCGAGAAGGAACAAACTCCGGTACAATGCCTTAGTAGGTTGGTTAAACCTCATGAGTGGGGTGATACTGAACCACTAGACAGGTGAAGGAGCCGCAGCAACGGCCAACAGCAAGAGTGGAGAACTGTCAAGATGACCAGCTGCCTGGTACCCATGACTGAAGACGACCTTCGTAGACCTCCGCCAGTAGTCAACAGGGACAGCTCCACTTACAGGCCTTAACGCAACTTCTGTCGCCCTTTTATGCAACAGGTAAAACAAACAATTAACATTCTTATAAATAAGACATAAAACGTGAGCTGATATTTATCTGTTTCAGAGATCGAATTATGATAAAACTATCTTAGTATTTCATTGATTAGAATGTAAATAATATGGCTCGTCTCCATATTTCAACTTACCGGCGAAAATATTCCGTTAAAAATATCCCAATCAAATAAATCTCGTTAGAGACCCGAAACAGAATATTTCTTTGCTTAGCTAAATCTTTATTACGTATAACAACTTTTTAATAAGGAATTCTTAACTCTAGTTAGATATTCAGGTTTAAACATTGGCACCATTTTGAAAAGTCTC